>NC_051386.1:51404200-51411700 GCF_015228065.2 Penaeus monodon | reverse complement strand
GTGTGTGTGTGTGTGTGTGTGTGTGTGTGTGTGTGTGTGTGTGTGTGTGTGTGTGTGTGCGTGCGTGTGCGTTTGCGTTTGCGTTTGCGTGTGCGTATTTATGTGTTTGGGTTTAGGGGTAACAACATTTTTTTCTTCACAAGGGAGAATATTTTATAACGATTTAGAAGTTGCATATCTCCACATCTTCCCATTTGTAATTTCCCAAAACCTCACTATGTTTCGACTGCACTTAGTAATCTTCAGCATCTCAGAGAATCGTCTCTTTATCGCCACGACTCGATAACAAGGCAACGGCTGCATGCTATCAAGAGGCATAACGAATCGCTTGATGTACTGGGAATAATCGTATGGACAGAAAGGAATTGCTGATTTGTATTTAGAGACGCTTACTCACGGCGGTAAGACTTAAACGTGGCTGGTGGATTTTTGAGTGTATGTGCATTTTTATACATTATTTGCGTTTGTGAACAATTAATTTACCCTTGTATGCATGTTCCTCGTTTACAACCATAGAGTTGCTAATAAACCAATTTTCGTTAATCAAAAAATACCTATTTTTAGAAAAAAAAAATACAATGAAAACAAATTTATAGATGTGCAAACATCCCGTTAGGACAGATGTTCTACAGTATGACCAACGCACGTAGTACAAGACATCTCCATTAGGAAGTGACATATGCCATAGCAGGTGTCAATCAGGACCAAGATGGGCGCTCAGATATGGCCGCTCAGGTTACCGCTGATCGCCCGACCGCTCCGGTTACCGTCTACGAACCAGACGGAGCGCAAAAACGTCCTAATCGGGATGTTGTCATTCAAATCATGCTGACCGGGTTCTGGTGTCGGTGTCATGGGGATAGACGTTCGTGTGTGCGCATGGCCGCGTTGTATCTGCCATCTGGACAACTACTGTCGCTGGTTCGTCCATCTTGAGTGGCTGCTACAGTGAGTCACTCTGTCTCATCAGCTGCTGCTCCTGCGGCTCGTCCTCTTTGTCAGCTACTACATGGGTCGTCCACCTGTATAACCAATGCTCCACTGACTCTTCTCTCCGCCAGTGATTGCTACACCGGTCCATCCACTTCAGGAACCTCTCTTTCGCAGATGCTTCTGTTTGATTAGATGCCCCAGAAATGTTTATCCATCAGTAGACACTACAATATTTTTCTTAATATACTAGGGACAATATACCATCCAGTTTATCCTCTCAAAGAAACATTCCTTCACTGGTGTCTTCAGCTACACTTCGACTGCCTTCCATCCCATTGAACACTTTGGACAACCTGCTACCTTCACACCTCCCACTTCCACATGAACATAAAATTATTTATTCTCAGTTCACACTTTGTAGTCAGTATCTCTTGTCCTTGCCTTTTTAACAGCTAATATCCGTATTTTTTTATCATGACTGTAACCTTGTTATACACACCTGCAAGAACATATGCATTGCAGTACATCATATATTTTGCGCATGAGAATTTACATGATTTATTCAGTACACTCGTCTGTGTACACACGTACCCCATGTGGCTAACGTCTGCTTCTGCTTTGTAAGCTTGAATAACAGTGATGCATGAGGTAAACACGCGGGTTTTGTGCTTCAGTAACGTTATGCTAGATTGGAGAAGAAGGAGGAAAGAAAGAAGGAATAAAGGAGGAGGAGGAGGAGAAAAGGTATTGGAGGAAAGAGGGAAGGAATACAGGAAGGGAGGAAGGAGAGTTTGGAAAGGCAGACACATAGACACAAAGACAAACAGACAGGCAGAGAAGGAAAAGGGTTCAAGAGAAAGTGAAGACTGAACAAAAAGGAAAAAATTAAGCCAGCCTACCAGATCCTGAAAAGAAAGAGGGCGAAGGGTTGGTTCAGGTTCAGGTTCAGGGACAAGTATGGAGGTTGAGAGAGAGGTAAGGACAGAGATAGAGGTAGAGAAAGGGCAGGGGATGGGGGCGGGAGTAGCGTAGGGGTAGGAGTAGGGGTAGAGGGTAAGGGAAGGCGAAAGGGTAGAGGTAGGGAGTAAGAGTAGGGGTAGAGGCAGAATAGGGGTAAGAATTAGGGGTAGAGGCAGGCACTCGGTTTAAGGGGCATGGGAGGGAACGAGCAGGGGCAGAGGGAACGCCCCGGCCACCCGACCGCGTAACGAGGCGGGTCGCGGCGGCCAAAACACTTCCCTTCGGATAGCTTACGCGGAGGAGAATTGCGAGCGAATGTTTGGTCTTCGTTCGTGCCTGATTCGCTCTTCTCTAACGAAGCGTTTCGGCGGACAGAGGTGGAAAAAGCGGAGGAAAAATGAGGGACGCGTGAGATACAACGGAATTGACGCATGTATAGTTGGGGTCGTTCGCAATCAAGGATGCGTTTTTTTGTCTCTCGCTCTCTTCTTCCTTTCTTGCTTTTCTTTTTTTTTCTCTCTCTCTCTATCTATCTATCTATATATCTATCTGTCTGTCTATCTATTTATCTATCCATCCATCTACCTACCTACCTACCTACCTACCTACCTACCTACCTACCTACCTACCTACCTACCTACCTACCTACCTACCTACCTACCTACCTACCTACCTACATATCTATCTATCTATCTATCTATATCTATATCTCCTTTTCTATCTATCTATCTATCTGTTTATCTATCTATCTATTCACCTGTCATTCCGCACGCACGCACGCACGCACGCACGCACGCACGCACGCACGCACGCACGCACGCACACACACACACACACACACACACACACACACACACACACACACACACACACACACACACACACACACACACACACACACAGACGCACACACATTCTCACTCACTCACTCATCCACTCCCTAGGGGGGGCCGTCAGGAACTATGCTCGACCACCTCCCCGATGGACATCCCATTACAAAGGTGCCAAATCACATCCGTTGGTTTTAGGTTCGGGAGTGATTATTAAAACTGACGCAGCGGTAGTGCTGTACTCCCTCCCTCTCCCTCTCCTCCTCTCCCTGCTAGTCAAGCTGTTTCACTTGCCGCTATTTTACTCCTTCTTCTCCTCCTCTCCTCTTCTTCCTCTTTTTCTTTCCCCTCCTCTTCTCCTCCTCCTCCTCCTCCTCCTCCTCCTCCTCCTCCTGCTCCTCCCCCTTCCCCTCTCCTTGCTTCTCCTCCTCCTCGTTTTACAAGCTTTTTTTTCGTTATTTTTATCATCCTCATCCTTATCAATACAATTATTACTGCTTTTTTCATCATCATCATCGTCTTCTTCTACTTCTTCTTCACTCACATTGTGATTATCATCATCATTACTCCCTTTCCCCTTCCTCTTCCTCCTCCTCTTCATCTTCTATCCCTCCTTATTCCCCACTTCCTCTCTTGTCACTTTACCCTCTCCATATTTTTTCTTTAATTAAAATTTGCGATCTAACTTTATTGGAGTTGACATATTATTCGTTTTTTTAAGTATAATTATTAGATTATATTTTTTACCAGTAATCGTTTAATTAGCCATGTCCTTAATTATGTGTCCTAGTAGGTTTGTAAAAGCTTGCATTATGTACTTCATTATAATCATAAATTAATCGTAACGTTAATAACTACGACTTTTATATAATAATCATATATTTTCTTCCCAGAAAGCAATTCAACATATACAAAAGCAATAAATACCAATATTGCAGCAACGAAAATCGAAACACATATAAGCCCAAGTTATTAATTTATAAGACCCATAATATGCACAAAGTATGTGGCTCCTTAGTAACATCAGTAGTACCTTTGTGATGCACAACCACTTATACTTGTCCTGTGATATATGTATGTTTATCTTAAGCCTTGTATGTTTGCCCTTAGCACTTGCATGTGTGTCCGGTCTGTACTGCGTAAATGGATGCCTAGCGTTGTATGCTCTGTATGTTTCTCTTACGTGTTATGTGAATGTGTTAGACGCATGTATCCCCCTTGTGTCCCATTCTTGTGCTAGATGTGAGCTTCTCTGTGTTACGTTGTCCTTGTTGGGTGTGTGTGTGATATTTAAAGTTGTGCTTCCTGTGCGTGTTATATTCTCTTCATCCTCATCCTACAGTATTTGTGTTGCGTTTTCTTGTAGTGCTTCGCCTTCGTGTTATGTGTTGTATACTGAAGCCGTGACTAGCTGTTTCTCCCGCGTGCTGCGTGTATCCTTCTCTCCCGCGTATTACGTTCCGTTCATCCCCAGGGCTCTGTGTCGTATACTTGCCTTAAATGTTGCACGCTTATTTCCCCGATTGATGTGGTCGTTTTTTTGACGAGATTATCCGGTAGTGTGAAAGTGACATCACGTTCGAAGCTTCCTCCCGCTGGGCTTCGGGACTTCTGAATAACCCGGAAGTGACGTCAGGACAGAGGGTAGAGGAAGGAGGATTGAGGATTAAGGATGGGGCAGGAGGTAGCGAGGAGGAAAGGTGGAGGTGGGGTGGGGGTGTTATGGCATGGGCGAAGGGAGGGGGGGAGGGAGGGTTCGATATCTACGGTGGGTTTAGTTGTTTGATTCGTACGTGTTGGGAGGATTGAGTTAAAGGGATAAAAATTCGAAGCACACACACACACACACACACACACACACACACACACACACACACACACACACACACACACACACACACACACACACACACACACACACACACACAGTTAGACAGGCAGGCGGACACACAGACAGGCAGGCAGGCGGACACACAGACGACACACAGACAGACACACAGGCAGGCAGGCAGGCAGGCAGGCAGGCAGGCAGGCAGGCAGGCAGGCAGGCAGGCAGGCAGGCAGGCAGACAGGCAGACAGATAGACAGGCAGACAGATAGACAAACAGGCAAACAGACAGAAAAGAAACAGAAAGAGAGTGATAAAGACGGAGACACAGCGAGGGAGAGAAATAATTGACTCCAGAGGCATATGCAAAGGAAATTGGATTCCCCGAAAGGGATGGACTGGACGCCCCCGTACTGCAGATGCCGGAAATCGAGGTCGGAGCCGGCTAGATGGAAAATGCCGAAACCCAAGGGAAAAATAAGATGAAGAAGAAGAAGGAGGAGGAAATTGGTGAGCGAGAGGGAGACGGAGAGGGAGAGAGAGAAGGAGAGGGTGAGAGAGAGAGGGGGAAGAGAGAGGAGGGGGGAGGGAAAGAAAGAGGGGGGGGAAGAGGTAGGGAGAGAAGGAGAGTGAGGAAGAGAGGGAGGGAGGGAGGGAGAGGGAGGAAGGGAGAGAACGGGCGCGGTGCTACAACAAAGGAAAATAAACTTAAGAAGGAAGGAATGGCACATGTACAGCAAAGTACAAAGAGAAAGGAAATAAGGGGGGTGGAACATAAATAAAGATGAAATTGAAAACAAGGATGCAGAAATATGAGATGGAAAAAGCGACCAGATAACAAAAGAAACAATAAAAAACAACAAGGCAGATGCCGCCAAATTTTTAAACAATCTCTTAGCAGCAATTCATTTTAAGGACAGCTGTGAGCTATCTCGTCACTTCTGAAACGTGCGACGCGGTTCAATGAAGAAGATTTAAATCGAGTGTAAACTATGATTACCCTCCCCGATATTACCTCATGAAGAAAACTGACGTATACGTAAAAACGAATGATTCGGGAACTACATGACGATATTCAGTGGGAGGCTAGTTTATTTGCAAATCATTAATCTCATCTCATGAGGGCAGCAGATCAGTAAGCAGGAAGCTTAGCGCTCACGATGCTAGCCCCGTCCGTCATTCCCTCATCTCGTCCTACACGTTCTCGCACATCTTACTGTATTCATCGGCATTATCCATGTTTGTAGGTATCTGCACTCGCTTGTTGCTTTGATGATTGTTGTTACCTAATTACAGTACTGCCACTTTCTTAAGGAATCAATTTTCTATTTGAACTGAGTAATTAGCTACCTACCTACCTCCTACCCTCACGCTAAGCTCACGCCCCTCCCCCCCCTTCCCAACAGGAGCGATACCCCGGGGCAGAGAGCTTAACATTTGCAATTCCATCAGCGACCTTTAAATTTACGATTCCCGAGCGTGAGTTGGCATAATAGCCTTCGGTCGTCCCTCATTCGCATTATAATTTGGCTCTTCGTTGGTCGGTAATTATAATCAATTAAGTCGGAGAATCGGATCTTGGCATTAGATTTATGTGAGAGTCTTGGGAGGTCGTGTGTTGCTTGTTTGTTTGTTTGTTTGAGTGTTTGATTGCTTATGAGGGTCGATTTATCCTGGAGGTGTTCGACTTTGGTGTTCTTTTATGTCGATATTATTTTTTCTTTATATTATTCTACTTGTTACAGTGCGGAGTTATTGCTGTATTGTTGTCTTCTTGTTGTTGATTATAGAATCACGTTAATAATAGAATCTTCCTGCCAAGAGAAAAATCGAATTATGAATATCGTATATTATTGCAAGGGAGGGAGGGAGAGGGAGAGAAAGGGAGGAAGGGAGAGAATTCAAAATCGAATTATGAATATCGTATATTATTGCAAGGCCAATTAAAAATAGTAAAAGAACTAGATATTTGCTGTTGTTCGCTGATATCATATGGACGTTGATCATGAAGAATATGAAGTAAATCTGAAGGAAAATATTATAAAAATAGACAAATAGAATATAAACAAGAAGAAGAGAAGGGACATAATTGATGCAGTCTTGAGATTTACTTGACGTTTTTTATGCACCATGAATGCAACACTGGGACACTTTTCTTGCAACATTTTTAACACGCTTGAATTAAATTTCATTTTCTAGTCTGCTTGCATAAAGCTTACGGTCACAATGAGGCATTTCAAGCGCCTTTGAGGTTCTTGTTTTTGCAGACTGCGTGTTCGCAGTTCGGGCATTCGTTTGTTTGTTTGTTTATGTTTTTATTCAATTTTTTTTTTACCTTTGTCGTTATTTAAGCTGATAAATGTACACGCACGCATGTTCATATGCGTGCATTTACGGACGAAGGCTTTCATTGACACACGCACATGCACACGCCCACGCACACGCACACGCGCACGCGCACGCACATGCACACGCGCGCACACACGCTCACGCACACGCACACGTACACGTACACGCACACGTACACGCACACGCACAAGCAACTCACACACGCACGCACGCACGCACGCAAGCACGCACGCACGCACGCACGCACGCACGCACGCACGCACGCACGCACACACACACACACACACACACACACACACACACACACACACACACACACACACACACACACACACACACACACACACACACACACACACACACCATAAGCACACATGCAATGATTTCGAGTTCATTTATCATTCTGGGAAGATTATCATGAGATTACTGTGGCATCAAAGGATATCTGAGTATGGCAGTATCATGGGAGGAGTGTTTCTATGCTCTTCCTACTCCTCTTCCTTCTGCTCTTCTTCTTCTTCTTCTTCTTCTTCTTCGTCCTCTTCTTCTTCTTTTTCTTCTTCTTCTTTGTCCTCTTCTTCTTCTTTTTCTTCTTTTTTT
>NC_051386.1:51381700-51399200 GCF_015228065.2 Penaeus monodon | reverse complement strand
ATCTCTTTTCTTTTCTCCTTTCTCCCCTCCATCACTGCTTAACTTTCCTTCTCCCTCTTTCACTCTACATTCTTTTGCTCTTTCTTCCCTCACCCTCCCTCCTTCCCTCCCTCACTCTCTCTCCCTCTGTTTCCACCGCCTCTCTCTTACCGCCTCTCTTGCCCCATTCCCTCCCTCCCTCTCCCTCACCGCCTCTCCTCACCCTCCTTTCGCCCTCCGCCATCAGATTTCCCAATCTTCCCCTTCTCCCCTCTCACTTCTCCCCTCCCCGTTCCCCCTTCCCCTTCCCACAGTCGGGCCCAAAACGCGTCCATTTCCATCTCTCCTTCCCGCCCAGCCTGCCACCCAAGAAGTCGAGTGTGGGCGGCGAGTGTATGCGAGGGCGAGAGAGAGGGTGGGCGGGCGGGTGGGTGGGTGGCAGGGACGACGGGCGGCGGGCGTTGTCTTGTGGGTGGGTCTCTGTGTTTGCTTGTAAATATTAGTGCAGGAGGGTGTGGGCGCTGCTTGTGGGGCGGAGGGCGTATACCTGTATTCCGTGGGTGCATAATGCTGGGTTGGGGTAGTGTGGTGTATGTGGTAGAGGGGTGTGGTAATGTGTGGCATGTGTGGTAGATGGTGAGTATTGGTAAGCTTGGTAGTTTGTTCCCGAATAGAGACATCAAGGAAAAAAAATTAAACAAAACTTTTTAAATACTGTATAAAAGCAAGGTTAGTATTTACTGAGTGATGTCATCTGCATACTTTAATCCATTGTATGGAGAATACATTTAAATTAAAGGATATGATCAGGAGAACAATAAAAAATAAATCCCACAATTCCGGAAGCGACAGACCGTTAGCCAAGGCCGAAAACTTTCAGAACACAATAGACAATATCACCAAATATCGCGAAAGCAAAAAACAGGAGAAAAAAAGAAAGAAAGAAAGAAGGAAATGATATTACGTCTCAAGTGGAGGAGGATAGAAAAAAAACGCCCCAAATGATAAAAACAGACAAGGGTGATGAAGAAGAGGAAAAGAAAGGGACAGAGAATGCTCCAACAGATAAAAGCAGACAAGTGTGATGAAGGAGAGGGAAAGAGAGAGACAGAGAAGGAAGTCTTTGGGTGGCGTGACGAACAGGATGTTTAATAGGACTTGACTTCTGGATGTGGTGGGAGGGGGTAGAGGGGGTGAGGGAGGGGGAAGGAGGGATAAAGGAAAGGAGGAAAAGATTTGGGTTTGGAAGGTAAAGTGTTTGCGTAGTGATAGAAGATGAGGGGGTGTGCGGAGAGGAGGAAGATTAAGAAGATAGGAAGGGGAGGAGAAGGAGAGGAAGAGGGTTGAAGGAGGCAGATAGACAGATTGGAGGATGAAGGGCAAAGGTGTGAGGGGAAAGGGAGAGGAAATGAGAAAAGGAGAGAGAAAAAAGGAAAATAAAAAGAAGAGAGACACAGACAGACAGACAGACAGACAGACAGAGACGGGGACGGAGAGATACAGACAGGCAGACAGAAACTGGGAGACAAAAGGAGAATTTTAAAGATGAGAAAAAAAGAAACCGTGAACAAAAAGGGAAAGACACAAATGAAGCCGAAAGACAATCGCAAGAACGAACGGGAAGGGCGACAACGGAAGTGAATGATTAAAAAAGATTAAGCTTCATTCTTTCGCAGAGAAGAATGACATTTGCGCCGACGCGTCTCGAAGCCAAGGTTCGAAGGATCACTTATGCAAATTCCATTGAAAAATAAAGAGAAAATAAAGGAGATAGTTGATAAAAATAAAGATAAATGAAAAGCAACTATTTTTAAGCAAGATTGAAAAAGTTGTTAGAAGTTGTATGATTAAATTTAGTTTTATTTTATATATACATATATATATATATATATATATATATATATATATATATATATACACACACACAATAAACTAGAGAAATATAATATAAAGAAGACAGAAAAAGAACTGAGGAAAAGTAAACAATTTCTTTTTGTTCTACGAGAAAACAAAAATTCCATAGGAAAAAAATATATATATAAATAACCCCATCAATCACAGCATCGACCTCGTTCAACTACGATAAAAACGGCGGCCGACACGATCCCCAAAGAAATGATATTGATTTTGTAATCTGCAACTCCATCGAAAGGATCGCATGAAATGGTTAGTTAAAGGACCTTAAATCATTTCGAAGTTGACGACCACAGACGGCGAGGATGAATGGGCGCGCAGCAAGTCGTGTCTCCGAGGGGCGGGGGAGACTTGTGTGCGCGTCTGCGTGTGGCCACGTGTGTGCGTGTGTGTTTCAGTGGATATGTGTGTGGGAGTTAGGTTATGTGTGTGTGTAGGTGGGTTGGGGTGTGTGTGCGTGCGTGCGTGCGCGCGATCGTACGTACGTATGTATGTATGGGAGAGAGTGAGTGAGTGAGTGAGTGAGTGAGAGTGAGTGAGTGAGTGAGTGAGTGAGTGAGAGAGAGAGAGAGAGAGAGGAGAGAGAGAGAGGAGAGAGGAGAGAGAGAAGAGAGAGAGAGATGAAGTGAGGAGAGAAGTGAGTGAGTGAGTGAGTGAGTGAGTGAGTGAGTGAGTGAGTGAGTGAGAGAAAAGAGGAGAGAGAGGAGAGAGGAGGGAAAGGAGAGAGAGAGAGAGAGAGAGGAGAGGAGAGAAGAGAGAGGAGAGAGAGAGAGAGGAGAGAGAGAGAGAGAGAGAGAGGGAGGGAAGAAGAGAGAGAGAGAGAGAGGAGAGAGGAAGAGAGAGAAGAGAGAGGAAGAGAAAGAGAGAGAGAGAAGAGGGAGGGGAAGAGAGAGAGAGGAGAAAAGAGAGAGAGAGAGGAGGGAGAGAAAGAGAGAGAGAGAGAGAGGAGAGAAAAAGAGAGAGAGAGAGAGGAAAAGAAAAGAGAGAAAAAGAGAGGAGAGAGAGAGAGAGGGAGAGGAACGAGAGAGAGAGGAGAGAGAGAGAGGAGAGAGAGAGGAGAGAGAAGGGAGGAAGAGAAGAGAGGGGAGAGAGAGAGAGGGAAAGGGAAAAAAGAGAGAGAGAGAGAGAGAGAGAGAGAGAGAGAGGCAGTAGAGCTTAAAAATAAAAACGCAGAAGAGAAAAACAACACAAGAACAGCAAGTAAGGAGTAAGTAGGAACAAGAAAATAAGGACTAATAGAAAGAGGAAGAGGGGGAAAGACAGAGTAATAGGCTTGTAACGACCTCTGATTGATTGATGGGTCAGAGGACAGCGTGGAGAGAGTGAGGAAGGAGGGACAAAGGAAGGAGGAAGGAGACAAGAAAGATGAACAAAGGGAAGAGGAAGGAGGGAGGAATAGGGAGGCAAGGAGGAGGAAGAAGATGGAATAGGAAGGATGCAAGAATGTGAAACAAAGGGAAAAGCAAGGATGCAAGAAGGAGGGACAAAGAGAAAAGGAAGGAGGCAAGGGAAGGATAAAGGGAAGAGGAAGGAGGCAAGGAGGGACGAAGGGAAGAGGAAGGAGGCAAGAAGGAGGGAGGAGGAAATGGTCTCTTGGTGGTGCCAAGTGGATAATGAAAAACATTCTAAAGAGGACGTGGAAATGTAGATAAATGAATGACATAATTGATAAAATTGAAGTTAATGGCGTAGTTACTAGAACACCAAGTGAATGATTAGGTGTGTCTACATGTGTATTTGTGTCTTTTGAGAAAAACAGAAGAAAAGGAGACAATAAAAAATAAAGGATAGAAGATTATAGGAAAGAAAAGAGTAAATGAAAGAAGAGAAAGAGAGAGTGGAAGTGAGAAGGAAAGAGAAAAGAGGGTAGAGCAGAACCGAAGAAAAGAGGAAGACAGGAGAGGAGAGACTGCAATGAACGCGAGGAAAATGGCAAAGAGGATACGAAATGGAAGAGTGCATAGTAACAGAAGTGAATTAAGTTTGTTTACACTAAAAGGGCACGCAGTGATGAAATTATACCTCAGCGAGAGTGTGTAACCGTTTTCTAGTTCATATATATGACTGCGTGTTTGCATCTGTATTTGCTATGATTATAAACAAATGGGTTTCAGCGTTCTGTAAAGTTTATCCAACTTCAATTTTGTAACAAATTCATTACAATAGATATTTCCAGCAGCATGATGTAAGGGTAGCGTAATTATCCGCAGTGTATGGCATCACGTTTGCACAGTAACAAAAGCCTGCCTGTTTAGCGTCAGGAATAAACTATCTTCGCAAGTTTATATTGTCTTTGTCAAAGATAAAGTGGACCTAGAAACCCGCGTCGCAGTTTTAAGTGAGACTTGAAAAAGAAATGGAAATGAGAAAGACATGAGAGTTGTTGATGCTGAAAATGAGACTAGAGAAAAAAGGAATAAAGGAAATTGGAGATCAGGCTGAGAGGATAGAAAGAGGAAATCGAGAGAAATGATATGAAAATTATGGAGATAGAAAAGAGGACGAGGAGAGGCAGAGGTTGAATATAAGAAATGAAGGAAGAAAATGGAGACTGAAAGTGAGCGTGCGTGCGTTTGTGTATGTGTGAACGTGTGTTTAATGGGTGAGTAATACACATGTATACAAATAAGTTCGGGAAGTCTTTGGGAAAACAGGCGAATAAATATATAAGATCTGATAGAGTGGGAGAGAGAGAGAGAGAGGAAAGGAAAAAGAGGGGAGAATGAAAAATAGAAAATTAGATGAAGGGAGAAAAGTGAAATGTTAACCAGAAGTGAAGAGAATACTTTTGCGACTGAAAATGGAAGCGAAAATAAAGTTTATGAGGAAAGACATTACATTTCATCGTAATTGATTGTTGGATTATATTAATCTCACTCATTGATCATAGTCTAGCAGAAAAGGATATATATTTCTATCATGAAGAACAAGTGAAGGAGCAGCAAGAGCAGCACAGAATGAAGAAAAAGGGAGAGAAAAATGAAGACTAATTATCCGTGTCTGTGGCATTCTCACCGCAATCGGCGCCGACACTCTGAGCGACCCTTGTGCTATCAGACCGTAATCTTTCAAGTTTATTAAGCATATCCTTTGCTTAATAAACTATTCAAGAGCTTAATGTTTCCATTTGAGGTTGCGTTTGTTGTTTGTTTGTTTTTTATATTTATTTTTTCATAAAAAAAATGAATAGTTGTGAAATTTGCGTTTTTTTTTTTTTTTTTTTTTTTTCTTTTTTTTTTTTTTTCTTTTTTCTTATTCAATTTATATTATTAAAATATATATTGCTTGAATTTTGATGTATGATTCATTTTAATTTTGATGTTAGTTTTGATTTGGAGAACTTGTTTATACATTATATATTTATTTAATTTCGCTTTTCTCTTTCTATTCGCAGGTGAGTCGGGTGTAGTCGGGTGTCTCTTCGTATCGCGTAAGTTGCCGCAAGATCATGTATTAGGAAAATGTCTTGTTAGCCTCACCTCGCCACCCAGGACATTCTACACTCTTGTCCATGGAAGCCAGGGCAGGCACGCACACGCACAATTACACGTACACGCACACGTACGCACGCACGCACCCCCCCCCCCCCCACACACACACACATACACACACGTACACACACTTGCGCACATGAGTACTTCTTGTCCATTTTTGATATGTCGTGATGTCTGCATAGCATGTAATTCGTTTCGTGTGCCATATGTTGTTGTTGTTTTTTGTTTTTTTTTTACGTATAAATATCCGAATTCACACAAAACTATATATTAAGTTTCACCGTTTAACCTTCACTTCTCGCCACCTCCCTCGCCCATCCGATTCCTCACCGCATGGGGAGGCTTCACTCGCTTCCCTTCTCCCCGGCTCCTCCTCCCTTGCCCCCTCCCCCTTCCACGTCTCTCCCACTCTTACTCTACACCCATCCCACACCCACTCCTTGCCCACTCCACGCCCACCATACCTTCCCCACACCATCCTAAACTCACGTCCACTCAACACTTCTCCCACACCCACCCTAAACCCACTCTGCGCCCACAACGCCTCTTCAGCACCCACCCTACACCCAGCCCACACACACCCGACCCCTACCATGCCTCTCCCACACCCACCCGACGCCTCTCTAACACCCACCCTACACCAGCTTTACGCCCGCCATTTTCCCACACCATCCTAAATCCATCCCACGCCCACAGCGCCTCTCTGACACCCACCTTACGCCCACCCCCACACCCATTCCACGCCCACCAATGCCTCTCCCACCCCGCGCCCACCACCCCCGCCTTACCAATCTACACCTTGATCACCCATGCGGATGTATCCTACGCATTGTCTCTCGTCCGTGTTTGGGAGGCAGGCGTCCGCGTTTGCAAACCTGCTCCTTCTCCTTCGCATATCGACGGACGGGTGGGGTGGGGTAACGGGACTGGGGGGAGGGGGGCAATCACAGCTGTTTATTTTAGGAAACTTCTTGTGCATTTCTGCCGAGGATTTTCGATTTGGAAATGATTTGACAGAGAGAGGGAGAGAGAGAGAGAGAGAGAGAGAGAGAGAGAGAAGAGAGAGAGAGAGAGAGAGAGAGAGAGAGAGAGAGAGAGAGAGAGAGAGAGAGACAGAAGACAGACAGAAGACAGACAGAGAGAAGACAGAAGCAGACAAGACAGACAGACAGACAGACAGACAGACAGACAGACAGACAAAGGGGAATAAAAAAAGACTAGGAGGAGATGAAGAGAACAAGAGAGAGAGAAAAAAATGGGATAGTTATACACATAAATGATTAGTAAATACACAAGACAATCCCTCTCCAGAATTAAAATAACGAATGAGACAAAGGAAACACGAATAAAAAGAAGGAGAAATGACCGAAGGAGTGAAAGGCAGGAAGAAGAAAGAGGCGAAGGAGGCAAACCTTGATCCACGTGCAGGAAGTTAGAGATTTTTTTCTTCTCTTTTTGTTTTTATTTGCAGTTGCAGGCGTCTTCCGGTCGTACCTCAAGGTTATCATTAATACATGATAAATTATTATCGCCATTAAGAATAATGATGATAAACAGAATTTATCCACCATTTGCATAAATTGCGCTCCTTTCTCAAAGGCTTATCAGAGTATTTTATTAGATAGTCGTGGATTTGCATAATCTACATGATGATTCACCTGCTAGCGTGTGGACGAGGCCGACTGTGAGCGCGATAGAATACATTCAGTTCAGTTGTGTTTATCGCCGTGAATGTAAATTATTTGAGAATTATAAACTTGTTTTTTATGTGCTGGGTATATATTCGTTTAACCAGTTGGTTATGGCAGTTCCAGTTACGATAGCAGTATTAGGTATGGGGACTGGAAAGCTATTCGGTGAGATGTTTAAAGCAAGGGATGTCGAGAAAGAAATCCAGAAACATAATTTATTAATCCTTTTCTTCATTTTTTTCTGTTCCTTTCCCTTCCTCTACCCTGTTACTTCTCTTCTTCCTCCTCGTTACTCTACTTCATCCTTCCTCCCGTATCCCCAGGCTCCCCCCCCCTCCTCCTTCTCCTCCTTTTCCTCAGGCTCTTAGACCGTGTCATTCGTCAGTCGTCTGTTTACCTCCCAAAACAAGTCGTCGTCGCCATGATGAGTCCCGCAGCCTGGCATCACAAACCGCCGCGACTGTCTCTTGCTAAACCGCCTGTTTCTAGACTGCTTCTGAACGGCAGCTTGAGAAGGAAGTTTTCTTCGAGGCATAAACGTTCTTGTCCGGATGTGACTTCTTGGGAACTTCCTGCAGCGCCGTCCTTCTAACTTCTTCTTGCGTCGCTTTGGGTAAACGTGTGATGTAATTCCGTGTCCTTGATGGGAAGTCCGTGATGTCATTCCGCTTTTTGCAATTTGCTTTGATCTTGTTTTAACCCCGCGGATGATGAAAAGGGGAGATGACGTCATGGCTGTAACGTTTTCTTTCGTGGGTTTAGCAAGATGGAGGCTCAGCAGACAGGGCGCGGAGGGGAGTCTCAGCCTGTGCTATACCCCGAGTCCTTTAATCTTCCACAAAATCCCTGATGGGTCCCTTTGGTCCGGGTCAAGGCATTATAATATCCTTAAGATCCTGATGTCACGGCAGCAAGGATAAGACCAGATCTCCTAACAGCGGTGGAAGGATGCGAGAGATACAGCGGGATAAAAGGGGAAACAGAATTTCGCCCCAAGACAATAGCGTCACTTCAGATTTTTTCAACAAAGTGAAAAGACCAAAGTGAAAAAGTTAAGCATATACAAAGAAGACATCCTTCAGTCCGAATCTCCTTTATTATTTATTACTTGGTTCCGCCCTTTGTTTACCTGGCGGGAATACTCGCGCTCTTTGTGGGTGCTGTCTTCCTTTCGCAAGATTTTCAGAATTTCGGAATTTATGACTAAATACACACAGGCACTTTATGCGTACAGAGTAAATCACGAGAATAGAGATATCACTAAATTTATCCTATCTTGCAAAACGGTGCAATACCTTATCTCCCCCCCCCTTTCTCTTTTCCCGTCTGCTTCCTTTCTTTTTTGTTTGTATTCTTTCTTCACTGTTTTTATTTTTGTTCCTTTCCATTTTGACAATATATGTACAAATATACATTTATTTTAGCTTATGTTCAAACACTTCGTGGTCACCTACGATTTTCACTTTATCAAAGTGGCTTCCCAGATAAAATAAGAAACGAAAGAATCAGGAATAATTGATGGAGAATGGAGGAGGAATGGGAAGAAAAGTCTCTACCGGGCATTTCGTTTTGTTTTTGTAAGCGACGAACAAAGCACGCCAGAGTCTCCCTATCTCGTCGCGCGAAGGAGGAGGAGGTGGAGATGGATGGGGAGGAAAGGGAGGGGAGGAAAGAAGAAGGAGCAAGAGGTGGAAGAAGAGGAGGATGAAGAGGAGGAGGAGGAAAAGGAGAAAAAAAGGAAGAAGAGGAAGAGGGAAGCGGAATAAAAAGTTGTGATGATAACGGAGCATAAGGAAAAGAAGAAAAGGAGAAGAAGAATAAGAAAAAAGAGTAAGAGGAAGGGAAAGAAGAAAAGGAAAACCTGTGGATAAGGAAAGGAAGACGAGGGGAGGAACTTGAGACTAGAGTAAGGAAGCGAACGGAGGGACAGCAAAGGGAAAAATCGTTGTTTTGAGAAAGAATGTACGAGTGTGTTGATGACGTCACGGGGGAAGAAGGAGAACACCTGCCGCCTGACACTTTATGGGGAGGGAGGTCAGCGCGTGGCACCTTCACCTTCGCCTTCGCCTCTTGACGCCGCCCTCGGGAACGGCGAGGGGAGGGGAGAGGGGAGAAGAGGGGCCGAGGAACACGGGAAGTGGTGGCTCGGATTACAGCATTATCATTTTAGTCAATATATACACGTATATTGTTTTATTCCTCTTCTTTCTTTCTTCACGAGGGGTAAGTGTTAATTAAGAAAATTAAAAAAACACAAAAAACATCTTTTTTTTCCCTCCAAGACTTCCATGTTTAATCCATCTTGCTTTTTTCAGATTTTTCTCGGGATTGAAAAACATCCTTTTTTTTTCCTCTGGGCTCCAGACATGCCGTAAAGCTGATTTTACCAATAGTTCTCGGGAAGACGAACAGCGGCAGGGCTATCATTATAGGAGAAGCAGATATGCAGATAGGATTTTGGGGAAGGCAGTTTGTCCAAGCAGATCACTATCATTGTGCTCTCTCTCTCTCGCTCTCTCTCTCTCTCTCTCTCTCTCTCTCTCTCTCTCTCTCTCTCTCTCTCTCTCTCTCTCTCTCTCTCTCTGTATGTATGTATGTATGTATGTATGTATGTATGTATGTATGTATGTGTATGTGTATATGCATGTGTATATGTATGTGTATATGTATATATATATATATTATATATATATATATATTTATATTAATTTTATAAAATATAAGTATATATTATATATATATATATATATAAAATTTTTATATATATAAGATATATAAAATAAAATAAGTATATGTATATGTATAAAATATATATATAAATAATAATATATATATATATATATATAAGTATATATATATAAGTATATGTATTATAATATATATATTATATAAAATATATAATATATATTGTGTGTGTGTTGTGTGTGGTGTGCGTGTGAGGTGCGTTTTGCGTGTGCGTGGGTGTGCGTGGCGTGGTGTGTGGTGTGCGTGTGTGCGTGCGTGTGTGGTGTGTGTGGTGTGTGTGTGTGTGTGTTGTGGTTGTGTGTGGTGTGGTGTGTTGTGTGTGTGTTGTGTGCGCGCGCGCGGGTTAAAATTTAAAATTTTATATATATATATTATTATATATATATATTAATTATTATATATATATAATTTATATTAATAATATATATATATTTTGTGTGTGTGTGTGTGTATTCAATATGTGTGATTATATTTATGTGTCTGTGTATGTATGTGTTATTCCCTTTTTCCTTTCTTACTTCCTCCCTACTTACCTTCTTCCGCCTCGCATCCCTCGCCCCCCCCTGCTTACCAGGAGCCGAGAGAGCGAGGCTACTGTTACTCCGCAAACCCCCGGGGCCGAGGCGGGAGTCGGAGTTATGTTGCGAGTCGTGGCATTAGTCTCGAGTCCCCTTGTTCACGCCATCTTGTGTCTTGGGCGGAGGAGAGGAAGGGTTCGCCCGAGAAAATATAATTTGTTTTTTCTTTCCATTTTTTTCTCGTCTCCTGTGGATTCTTGAAACGTTTAGAAAGACTTTTTTCCTCGGTATATTTTCCAATATTTTTCTTGTCATGTCCGAATGTCACCAACTGACATTCAAGTGGAATGTGACATTTTCCTAATAGTGTTTATTATTTTTTTTAAAGTGAAAGTCAAAGGAAAAGGGAATGAAACCAGCCACCATAAAGGGAGGAACAAAGGGATGTACATTTTGTCCCAAGTAACTGCATAGCTGTAATTTGTTCAGGGATATGAAATACGGCAACCAGATGATACAGACATTATTTTGTGGAACCTTAAGAGACACTATTTTAGAATTATGTTACATTTTGTTTCTGGATTGGGAGGAAGATTTATGAAAAAGGGTTTTAAAAATATGTAGAAAAAAATCTGTATAGATAAAGATACCATGCTGAGAGAGAAAATGAGTTGCCGGATACGGAATAATATTAAAATTATTTTGAGTACTGACTTCTTTTTCTGTAACTATTTCGATGGCTTCATCTTTCTCTGAAAATTCTGTATGAAAAAAAGGTTTTCGGCATAACCTTTAAGAACTATCTTCACATCGGAATCATTTATTTTAAGATTGCTTGTGAAGGTGATCATAATTACCATGATAATGATGATAACAGTAATAATTATGTAGGCCCAAATAACAACAATGTTAACGAGATGTAAGTTCATTTCCTTATATGAATAAAGTAACTCCCAGCATATGAGATGAGTGAGGGAACTGCAACAAAGGTAACATGTATGCTTACAAGTGTACCTTAATTAAAGTGTGTTCATTCAGAGCTACTGCTGCCCTGGTATTAGAGTGTCATGTCGCCCAACCATAACTGTTTACATTTTCCGCAGCTCACCATTTCCGACTGAAAGAAAAGGAAAGAAGAGAAAGAGGGGAAAAGAGTGAAAGGAATGATGAAAGAGAGAGAGAGGGAAAGTGGGAAGAGGACTTAAAAAGAGGAGAAGGAAAAAGAAAAGGAGAGAGGGTAAGAGAGAGAGGGCAAAGAAGAGAGGATAAGGGAGGGAGGGTAAGGAGAGAGAGGATAAGAGAGAGGGGGCAAGGGAGAGAGTGTAAGAGAGAGAGATAGAAGGTAAGGAATACATATGTTAATGAAAATATCCTCAAAGCTTATCCTTGTGTCCAAATAAACGCAGCTTTGTAAATGGCAGAGACTCCCACAACTAACCTTAAAAAAGGGACCCTTTTTAGCCTTAATAGCACGGTTGCCGGCGGGACTTTTCAGAAGACTCAAGTTACAGATTTATATAAGGGACCAAAACACCCAACGATCTCAAATTTTATAATGTTAAAACCCCATTTTTTCACATTTTCCTCAAAGAACCAACTGATTTCGCTTTAATTCACAATTAAACCTCGAAAGTAGAAGAACGTACCATACCGACAGTCAACGCCCTTGAATTAAATAAGAAAGAAAGAAGAAGAAGAAGATGATGAAGAAGAAGAAGAAGAAGAAGAAGAGAAAGAAACATCTCGCTGAAGTACCCGCAGCGGAGAGATTCACTGTTCATTAAGGCAGATTTTAAACGGCTGGCTTGATAGGCTTGGCAGGTTCTCACGGCGTATGTAATCCCCGGTGACCTGCCTGACCTCGGCTGCTCCCTCGGCTCCCGACGCCGCGGTAAGCTTTTGTTTCGCGACGCCTTTTCTCTTCTTTGTGGATGAATATCTGTGTATATATGTGCATATATATATATATATATATATATATATATATATATATATATATATATATATATATATATATATTGAGAGCGAAGGAGGAAAGGAGATGGAAAGAGAGATGGAGAGGGAGCGGGAGGAGGAGAGACAGACAGACAGACAGACAGACAGACAGACAGACAGACAGACAGACAGACAGACAGACAGACAGACAGACAGACAGACAGACAGGGAGTTAAAGAGAGCGAGAGTGAGAGTGAGAGAAAAGCAGATAGACAAAAAGATCTTTCGTGTGTTGGTTATTAGGAATTTCCTTACTTCCTTCTCTACTGGCTGCAAGAAAACCTGAGATTTTGTTCGCAACTTCAAAGAAAAATAAAAGTTTACGGTCTTCCCATGTCTCTTATGCATTTGTTACGCATTCGTAATTGATCTAAAATAATAATTCTTCGTTTGGTTTCGGCAAGGAATTCAGCCAGTGGGATTCCGAAGAGAAACGATACTACTTGTTATTTTAAGAATCAAGTTTAAATATAGTCCATCCGAAAAAAGAAAAGAAAACGGAGATGGGAAAAAACGTCCCCCGACTTTTTTATTTGCTTAGGAAAATCCGGATTGGAAGGATGAGAGTTCGCCGTGATATATGTGATCGTGGTAAGCCATCTTCATCCTAATGGATCTTGGTGAAATATGAGTTTGAGGGACTTAATGGTGGAATGTCCGTACTAGTTGCCGCTGCGGGAAACGGATTCCGAGAATTGGCGGGAAGACGCGCCTTCTCCCGCTTGCTCGCGCGTCTTTTGTTCTGGGAATCTAATGGAAAGCGAAGATGGAGGTGGCGCGGTGGGGGAGGGGAGGGGTAGAGTGTATTAGGGTTGCAATTCGTAAAATTCTATGTTTCAGGAATATGGCAAGCATGAAATTTAGAAAATTAGAAAATTAATCGCTTAAACTCGGCTACACGAGCTTGCGCCTCCACACACACACACACACACACACACACACACACACACACACACACACACACACACACACACACACACACATATATATATATATATATATATATATATATATATATATATACACATATATATATATATATATATATACATATATATATATATTTATTTATTTAAAATGAAAGATATCCTACCTACATAATGTAATTTGAGCGTTCCGCCTTCCAATAAATTGGTAGAACTATCCCCCCCCCCCGCATCCCCGACCTGTGACAGAGCGCTGCGGTGGGCGGAGTGACACGTACATGACTGCGACCGGGCCCAACAGGTCATGTTTTGGCCTCTGATGGATTCCAAACGACACGGGAGGCGCGCAGGTCCATTTGTTTCGCGGGCGGACCTGGAAGAGAGAGCGAAAAAATGGAAGAAAATTATGACGAACAACACAGGTTTGATTTTTTTTGTGTGTGATATTGATTATTCATGTCGACAGGCTTCAGTACTTAAGGCTACGAGGATTCCGTTTTCTTTTATGGATGTAGATTTTAAGTCGTTTTATATTATTTCGTTCGGATTGGTGTTTCCATTTGATGAAAAGAAATATTTGTATAAAGATGAGTTATAGAGGAAATAAGTTGATTCTGATTAGCCTATATCAAGAGTAGCTGTAGTAATGATTTTTTTTTTCAAATTATCATCGATGAGAGAAATGTAAAAAAAGGAAATTCACATTGTCAACGGCAAGAATAATCCCAACCATGTTAAAATCACCGTCGCCAGACATCACAAGGCCACATGACTGACACGTATCCCCAGTATGGCTCCCTCATCCCCCTGGAATCGTGACGTGGTGGTTGCACACCTTAGATTTGGTTTCAGGTCCTTTGGGGAGATTTACCCAACCGCTAGAAAGGCGTCCCCCCCCCCTGTTCTCATATTGCAAGCAGTGTGGTGAGCCAGAGCGACGTATTGGTCTCTACAGTAATACGGGCGCGTGTGTTGTATGTGCGTTTCAGTATTGCGTGTGTTTGTGTTTCAATTACGGGCACATTACTTTAGACTAGATTTTTAAAATTCGTGTCGTTGTGTTATAGTGTCATTTTGGCATAGACCATCCTAATTGCTATTAAAAATATTCAATAATGATATTGATTGTCGCTACAGATGTAGATGGATTTAATTTTTTATCTGAACGGCTCACAGTTATCATAATTTTTAAAGGATAGTATTACTACCCAAACAAGACCTACTGTACCCCGATATAGTAACCGCTGCAGATGACACCGCACCGGCGCGCAATATTCAGAATTCCGGCGCCGCCTCCCGCCCCCGCCTATCGGCACACGCATTTTTCATGAGCGCACACGGCGTTATATCCATATTATACAACGTCGACATGTTAACATCTCCCAACACGGGCGTGTTGTGAGTTGCGGCCGTAGTAAGGGTTATGCGACATGGCACTCGCCTGCTGTTATGATCCTTACGTGCGGAGGCTGCGAGAGATCTAATGACGGGGAATGTCTGTATTTGGCCAGAAAGTGGCTTTTATTACCATCTTGATAGGGCGCGCTCTGAAGGACCTCATTGGCTCCCTATGGCCATTCTCAGGCGTAAAGTGTCCGCTACTCTTGACATAGAGGCCGTAAGAATCAGTTTTGCTTGCGCTTTTTGCACATGGGGACGAAGCTTTTAAATGGCGTGATCCTTAAGGTGCCTGACGATAAGATCCAAATCGGGTCCTCCCCTCTTCTTGACGATTTATTAGGCAGCAAAAGGCAGCCGCGCGTGTAATGAACTCATTCAAGTATTCTGGGTAAGAAATGAAATCTGGGTTTTACCTTGTCGAGGGCGAGGCCGTAGAAGTTTTTTTTAAAATGGATGAGGAGGTTGTTGTCGGGTGACAGGGTGCGAGCAGAGCATGAGCCAGTATGTAGTATCCATTTACCTTTTTTTTTTTACTGAGATAAGATAAATTAGGTTGTTCATTAGAACTACGAAGGGTACCCCCCTCCTCTAACAAAAAAAAAAAAAATAAAATAAAGAGAGAGAGAGAATGATAGAATACAACTGGACAAACACGTAGACAGTAAGAAATCGCACAGATAATTCACCCGCGGCCATTTTGACGGGTGACAGCGAAGGAAGAAAAATTCCAAGACTTATTTTCCTTTCTCGAAGGCGCGGTCAAGAGGCCGTCGTGGGCACAGGCCATTCTTCCCAAGGCATTGTAGTCAAGCATTGTACCCGGGTATTGTCCTCGACATTGACCGAGTAATCCTGAGTTCTGTAGGTGAATGTTCGGTCATTATCCAGCTGGGTAAGTTGAGTTGGCCGTGTAATAGAGGGTATTCTTCCTTGCCGCTTGGGTGGGGTATGTCTGGGTCTGGGCATGAGAGGAAGCATCCTGTGGTGGGGGGGGGGGGTCATGATCATTGCCTTGTGGAATGTTAATGATGTGTAACGAGACGCTGTCAGTGTCGCAGCGTGCAAGATAATTTGCATGTCAAATGTCAGTGATAATAATAAAGTTATTTTAAAAGCCTTTCGATTTTTTTTCGTGCCATGTCATGCTGTTTTGAATTCGTAGAATCAAACATTCAGCCTTAGAAATAAACAAATAGATGTAAAATACCCTTCGTATAAAAAGCTAAATTTCCGTGTGGTTTATTTTATATTTTTCCAAAGAATATTACCTCCATCTAATAGGGAAAACGATTTGATCCCCGACCTTCAGAGGCCAGAGAGTAAACGCTTCTAAGGAGGGAGATTTAGAACCTTATCTGATTGTGGTTCTTGGTTATTGCGAATATTTCAATTTTTTTACGGTTTTTGACGCAGATGTAATTTTACTGTAAACAATCCCAAATGCAAGATATTTTTGCTTTTCTTTTTTTTCTTTTTTTTTCAAAATTGTAGTCTTTAAACGATGTAGTACTTTATTTTTAAAAATCGCCGTTTGCTTATTATTTCTTAACAATTACTGTACATGCCTTTTTTTCTTTGGAGTACAGCGACCCGACAAGTTAGAAAAATGAAACTTAAAGAGATGTATCTGTTGTGTTAGAGGGGCGGAAAACGACAAATAAACACGGGATCGGCGAGCAGGAGTTCAGATCAGGGAGGCAGGAAGCATTTAGGAAGGGGCGCGCCCTAGAAGTACCTCCGCCCCAGCCTCTTTACTCAGCCGTTTCAGCCCGCGATAACACTACACGCGCTACAGGATAGAGAGGGTTAAGCCACGTTAATGCTACAAAGATGACAATCCCGTGGTTATACATAGGGGCTGTCGACCTTATTGGATGGGCGAGGAAAGGGCCTGTCTACCCCTACTTGTTATCATAGAAGCGGATGACTGGAAAGTGAGATGCTGAACCCGAATTCGCCGATGGATTCTTTTATGGCTCTCTCCCCGACCTGCTACCGATCATAAATTGTTTTGGGAATGCCCGTCGGAGGTGGGCCGAGGCTGCGAATGTAATACCGGAAGCTGGGATGTCTGCCTGTCGCTCGCTCTTCACGATCGCAGAAACGATAAACACACACACACACACACGCACACACACACACACACACACACACACACACACACACACACACACACACACACACACACACACACACACACACACACACACACACACACACACACACACACACACACACACACACACACACACACACCACACACACACACACACACACACACACACACACACACACACCTCCACACACACACACACACACCACACACACACACACACACCTCCACACACACACACACACACACACCACACACACCACACACACACACACACACACACACACACACACACACACACACACACACACACGTGCATAGCACCATGAACTAAAAGTTGATATTTAGAAATTCTGAAAGTAGAAACTAAACGCAATTTGGGCCAAATATTATTGTAAGGATTGCCCATAATCCTAAGCAGAAAGACGCATCGTTGAGACGTGCGCGTGCATGAACGAAACCGCAATCCGAAAACGGGACATGAACGTGTCTGCGTCACAGTTGAAGAACGAACAGGTGGATCAACATGTAGAGGCCGCTGTCCATGTTGCACTAGCCATGTTGCACGGTGCCACCGGAGGGAAGATCCGTGCAAGGTACGAGTGATTCCTTCCTTTCATCTAGGATTTATGTGACAGAACTTTGTGCCATGTCATTTTTTAAAATGTTTTGGAAGTTGGTGCATTTCATTACTTCTGGTTTAACATTTAGGATGTGATTTTTA
>NC_051386.1:51354200-51366700 GCF_015228065.2 Penaeus monodon | reverse complement strand
AATTTTAAAAAAGCAAAAAAAAAGGGGAGAAAGGGGAGAAGAGAGAAGAGAGAGAGAGAAGAGAGAGAGAGAGAGAGAGAGAGAGAGAGAGAGAGAGAGAGAGAGCGTTTCTGCTTGTGAATGTTTACAGATGAAGAGTACCATGACGAGTGTACGCACTGAAGAAAAGGAAGAACCTTATCAAAAGGTACAGAGAAAAAAATCTCATCATATCCTAGCAAAAAAGTATGCCAGATTCCTCAGTGTATTTATAAAAACAGCAAATGAGTATTCGCTCTCCTCTCTCTCTTTCTTTCTTTCTTTCTTTCTTTCTTTCTTTCTTTCTCTCCCTCCCCCCCTCCCTGCCTCCCTCCCTCCCTCTCTCCTCCCTCTCTCTCTCTCTCTCTTTCCTACTCTCTCCTCTCTCTCTCCCCCTCCCCCTCTCTCTTTTCCTCCTCTCTTTTCTCTTCTCTCTCTCTCTCTCTCTCTCCCTCTCTCTCTCTCTCTCTCTCTCTCTCTCCCTCTCTCTCTCTCTCTCTCTCTCAACTGGGAGCTGTTTATTTTTTCTTTCTTTAGAAAATATAGTTATCGTGGAAACTGGAAATTCTTCTCAAGTAAATGGATCGAAGATTTGGTTCGTTGTACCAGGCTTTCGTTAAGTTAAGTTATTAGTTTACTGTAAATAACTCCACTCTCATAAATTTCGGCAGACTCTGCTCTCTCTGCCTGGTATTTGTTTTAGAAATCAATAATGATTCAGGAGTTTTCATCTACAACTAGGTACTAGAAAAATATGTATCATGCTGATAATCTTTGTCTGTCATGTCTCTATCTCTCTCTTTCTTTCCTTCCTTTTTTTTTTTTTCGTTAACAACTAAGTACTTCAAAACTATGTACCGTGCTGGTAATCTCTCTCCTCTCTCTCTCTCTCTCTCTCTCTCTCTCTCTCTGTTTCTCTCTCTCTCTCTCTGTTTTTTTTCTCTCTCTGTTTTTTTTCTCTCTCTCTGTTTCTCTCTCTCTCTCTCTCTCTCTCTCTCTCTCTTTCTCTCTTCTCTCTCTCTCTCTCTCTCTCTCTCTCTCTCTCTCTCTCTTCTCTCTCTCTCTCTCTCTCTCTCTCTCTCTCTCTCTCTCTCTCTTTCACTCCATTGGACAGTCGTCACCTCACGAAGCCACCTCCTGAACTCACGATCTAACTCCATTTACACCGACAATTAACCAGTGTTTACTGACAAGACACCTGTACCCGAGTCCTCTCTGAGGGAACTGTAGAAAGAGCGGGTCGGTTGGTGGGCTTGTGTCCACGTGGCCTCGAGGGATACCAGCTTAATGGGTAGATGTAATAGCCAAAGTCGAAAAAAAAATCACATGGTCACCCTGTAACGATTTAGATGGCGAAAGATTAAGATTTTATGGCGAGGTCGAAGGCGTAGACTATATAGAGCATAGTATATAGACACCCTTGTCCACCCTTGCCAGGTAAATTGTTTGTACGAAGAGCAGGCAGGTCCGAAATGGCGAGCTCCTCTGTGGGTTATATGCTGATGATATCTTTTGACCTGGTTATTGGGGGCAACTATTAAGGTGTCGCGGTGAAAATGCAGGCTGGGAAGGTCTTCCCACATTTTTCGAAGAGCGCGTTTTTTGCTGAAGATGTTCTATAGTATGTATTTTTTCTTCTAATTCTATTTGTTTTTCTCTTCGACAGGTTGGTGTGATGGCAGTATACATAAGGGAAATCCGTGAGTAAGGAGTAGAGGATTAATTCTCTCATTCTCTCTCTCTCTCCCTCTCCCTCTCCCTCTCCCTCTCCCTCTCCCTCTCCCTCTCCCTCTCCCTCTCCCTCTCCCTCTCTCCTCTCTCTCTCTCTCTCTCTCTCTCTCTCTCTCTCTCTTTCCCTCTCTCCCTCTCTCCCCACCTCTCTCCCTCCCTCTCTCCCTTCCTCCCTTACCTCCCTCCCTTCCCTCCCTCCCCCTCCAGCCTTCTCTCAGTCCCTTTTTCCCACTAACCCTCCACCCCCTCATTCCCCATTCCCCATTATCCCCCCTCCCCCCTCGAGTACCACATGCACCGGCTTAATCACTGTCTTAGTCACTAATTGACAGAGGCAAGGCAAGGGAGCCAGCCCAAGTTTTGCTGAGGCGATCGGAATTTAATTGGCCGGCGTGGTATCCAGAACGATAACGACGACCTCCTGAGATAACGACCTCCTGCAGCAGCGGTCGTTGTGGGGGGATCCTCGGAAGAAGGGGCGTTGGTGTCTTGCCCTCCGCAGATATTGCAATTTACTGCCACCCCGATGTGGTATCGCGGACAGCCACTGAGGTACTGACGCTGGTATTAGAGGCAGTAGCGAGACGTGCGAATGGCTCCGTTAAAACGCTGGAGAGGAGGAGCAGGGGGAATGGGGGGGAGACCCCCGTTGTTCAGGTGGTTCGGGAGGCTGACGAAGGGAGAGATAAAGTCGATGTACTGAGGGCGCGGAGTAGGGATGAGGGTACGGGAGAGGGGTTAGAGGGGGAGTGGGAGGAGCAGGGGGAGGAGGAGATCACGTGATAGCGCGGAAAGTTGCAACGCGAAATTAACCGTTTGGCGTCGTCTCTGTGTGGCTACCCTTGGTCCATTCTCTCGTGAAGGAAGATTGGCGATACGAGTGCGTATGTGTAATTCTGACGAGATCTCTCGAGGCACTGAAGAAATTGTTTCATCCTCTTGGGGCAAAAAGGAACGCCGGGATAAGTGTTATTTTCCTGTATTTAAGTTTTATCTGAATTAAAGATAAAACTAGATATATATCATCCCATGCTTATGCGAGAATATCATTACAAATGTTCTTTGAAGTTTAGAAATCAGATAGGGAAGTAAATACATGCAAATGCTGTCCGGATATGTATCTTACTGGATCAACCCCAAACAATCTCATTAAAACGCGCGCACAACACACACACACACACACACACACACACACACACACACACACACACACACACACACACACACACACACACACACACACACACACACACACACACACACACACACACACACACACACACACACACACAGAGGCTTCCAGGAACCACCTTCTTTCACATCCCTCAGGGGCCCAGCATCGAGGAGAAAAGAAATAGAATACGCTCCTTCATACTTGTTGACATGTAGCTATTAATAGATCGCCGCTCTGAGATTTCACGGGCCCAGAATGCTCTCATTAGGTGGAATTGAGAGCACCTGAACCCGAGCTCGTATCCTTGTTCATATTCGTTCAGATACAAATGTTCTTTTGAGTCTCGACAGCGGCCTGGCATTAGAGTTTCTTTTCGTGTTTACCGTCGAGGGGATTTTCAACCGTGTTGGCATTTGGCGACTCATGATGTGGCATGGTGTTTTTTAGACCAAATAAGACAGACGGATAGCTTGTCCCTAGGCACTGTTTCAATGGAATCGAGTCACTGCTGGTCGTTCTAGTGTTGCCATGTGTGAAGCATCGTTCCTGCTGTTACATATGTTGGTGTTAATGATATCATTAGCAGTGCCTGTCATAATTATCATCATTTCAATTTTTATGGTATATTGACTTCAGTCTTCTCTATATGATTATGCTTTTGGTGACTGTGTTTATCTTTCCCAAGCTATAATAGAGATTAAGAATATACTGCTTATTTTATGTGAATGCTGTTCGTTGCAGTTATCAGAGGAATGAAATTGATATCTGTGGTGGTTTTTCATATTGCGTATATAAATACTGTTTTTTTTATGAAAAGATTGAAAGGCCAATATCACGTGGGAAGAGGAGGATGGAAGAGCAGAAAGAGTACTGAAGGGGAGAAAAAAATGGAAGAAAGACGAAAAAGGGAATAAGAGAGGGAGGGAGAGAAGGAGGGGGGAGGGAAAGAAGGGAAGAAGGAAGTAGAAGGGACTTGAGAATGGTAAGGAAGAGGAAGGAAATGAGATAGAGGAAGACAGGAAAAGAGGAGGAGAAACGAAGGAGAGAAGAGGCAAAGAAGAGGGATATAACTCCCCTTGGACAATTCTCCCACAAACCACAAGCTTTTGCTGTCTCTCCGCCGCCCGTATTGTGTTCCCGCAAAAAGAGGGAACGGTTATTTATGGGCTCGAAATAAGAGAGTTTTTAAAAGCTTCCTTCCTCTTGCTGCTCTTTCCCTCATCCTCCTCTTTTCCCCCCTCTCCCTTTTCCCTTCTTCTCCCCGTTGCCTCTTCATAGTCTTTGCCGTCATGTTTTTTTCCGCGTTCTTGCTTTTCCCAACACCTTATTTGCTTTACATTTTTCGTGTTCTATTCTTTCTTCGTATTCCAATTTTCCTTCATTTCTTCCTTTTCCCTCCTTTTCCTCACTCGTCTCCTCCTCCTTCTCCTTCTCCCTCTCCTCTCCTCCTCCTCCTCCTCCTCCTTCTCCTCTTCCTCCTCCTTCTCCTCCTCCTCCTCCTCCTCCTCTCTCCTTCCTCTCCTCTCCTCCTCCTCCTCCTCCTCTCCTTCCTCCTCCTCCTCTCCTCCTCTCCTCCTCCTCCTCCTCTCTTTCCTCCTCCTCCTCTTCTTCCTCTCCTCCTCCTTCCTTTTCCTCCTCCTCCTCCTCCTCTCCCTTCTCCTTCTCCCTCCCTCCTCCTCTTCCTCGTCCTCCTCTCCTCCTCCTCCTCCTCCTCCTCCTCCTTCTCCTCCTCCTCCTCCTCCCTCCTCTTCTTCCTTCCTTCTCTCTCCTCTCCTCCTCCCTCTTCCTCGTCCTCCTCCTCCTCCTCCCCTCCTCCTCCCCTCCTCCTCCTCCTCTTCCTCCTCCTCCTCCTCCTCCTCCTCCTCCTCCTCCTCTTTTTCCTGAACCAAATTTTCAATTTTGTTGTCACATGTTTTACGTCTGATCAAACAATTTTGATCTCATGGGATGCATACTAACGATTCTTTGTAGGTAAGACTGTGTTTTATGTTGTAAGAACATGCTGTGTGTATGCAAACAAATTGTAATGAAGTATATAAATTTGAACTAGAAAGGAGCTGAATTAAAGATAATGAAAGTGAAGGAGAGAGAGAGAGAGGGAGAGGGAGAGAGAGAGAGAGAGAGAGAGAGAGAGAGAGAGAGAGAGAGAGAGAGAGACAGACAGACAGACAGACAGACAGACAGACAGACAGACAGACAGTCAGACAGACTCACAGAAAGATTGAGAGTGAGAGTGAGACTTAAATCAGATGAAGTTAGAAGAAAAGTTGAAGAGAGGTTGGAGTTTGGAGAGGCGGGGGGGGGGGGGGTGATGAGAGAGGTGTAAGCTACTTGCCTCATCACGCTTCCTCTCCCATTACCTTGTTTCGCTTTGTGTCATCATAATTAGCCGTATTTGTAATTTCCCTGATGAGGTAATTATGGGTGGGTTCAAGCTCCGTGTTGCTGCGCGGGCGAACCATTACGTCATGTTTGGGGGGAGGGGGGCATGGGGGGTAGGTGATCACTCTGGTGCACGGCATGTTTTTATTGTTATTTCTTTTTATTCCTTCTGTTTGTTTTATTTTTTTTCAACAAATCTTATGCTTGCGCTTGTTCCTCCCCCCATCCCGATATTAATTTTTCTCCCCTAATTTTTATTTTTGCCGGCAATTATGCAAAAACGTTCATCACTTGTCTATAACCGTAACATTCATTGCCCCGAAGCAGAGAAGAAAAGAGAGAAAGAGCGAAAGACAATGAAAAAAAAAAATAAAAAGAACCAAGCATTTAGTTCAGCCGACGCCGTCTTATCGCCGACTCGTCTTCGTTAATTGTCATGAACGTCTCAAGACAATCGCGTGACTGTCTTCTCGGTCGATGTCGTCTTCGAGCGTCATTACGGCTGAGGATCATGGTTTTCTTCTCTTCCCATCTCTGTCTTTTCTTTCCTTCTGTCTTTCTTTTTACGTCTGTCTCGTTGTTTGTGTGTCACTGTGTGTGTCTGTCTCTCTTTCTCTCTCACACTCTCTCTCTCGTTTACATTCTCTATCTCCCTCTCTTTTTCCTTCTTTCCCACCTCTCTCTTTCTCTCTCTCGCTCTCCCCCTCTCCGTCCCCCTCCCCCTTCACTCTCTCTCTCCTTCTTTTATGGCGATTTTATGGTCATTAAACTCCTCCGCCTGAATAGTGTCGACATCATTGACACTCACGATTTTATGAATTTTTAACTATCCTTTCCCCAATACCCAGAACACCGCAACGCCCAGCTCCTCTTTCAACAGACGACCCTCGCCCTGCTGCTTTGACCCTCTCGCTCTTCCTATAGAATCCTAGGTTCTGGTGTCGCAAAAACATGTAAAATCACACACACACACACACACACACACACACACACACACACACACACACACACACACACACACACACACACAACACACACACACACACACACACACACACACACACACACACACACACACACACACACACACACACACACACACACACACACACACCACACACACACACATATATAAAAATTTTATATATATATATATATATATATATATATATATATTATATGATTATTGCTCGGTGTCTCTTGAAACGAGAGACTTTGTATGCGACGGAGGTTATCTCGCTGATAACTCGCCTGATAGAGCTGCTTGATAGACTCGCGCCGAGTACTTATAATGTGCCAGTCTCTCATCATTCCGGGGGAGGCGATCAAGCTTTCATTTATTCATCTCTTAAGTGGTTATAAATTGCATCCAAAGCCTTGCAGCAGGTTCCAGGTGCTAAGAGATTGCTATCGACGCCTCGGGTTATCGTCGCGAGAAGGTCGTTTGAGTCGTTGCTCGGTGGGCGGGTTCTGTAGGTGGGTTCAGTGAGTGGGTTCTGTAGGTGCGTTGTGCGGGCGAGTTCTGTGGGTGGGTTCGATATGTGGGTTCGATGTCGTGTGGCTTTAGGTTTTCTTGATTTTTTTCTTCTTTTCTTTTTGTTCCTTTCTCCTCCTTATTGTTTGTTGTTGCTCTTATTCTTCACCTTGTTTCCGTTGTTGTTCTGCTTCTTGTTCTTCTGTTTGTTTTTACTGTGCTCTCTTTGCTTTTCTTGTTGTAAATTTCATTGTCTTTTTTCTTCATTCTCTCCCCTCTTGTTTAACAGTGTCAGCGAGTCTGGAGTGTGAGCAAGAGTGAATTAAAATATCTGCGAGTCTAACTTGGGACCCGTCTGTGCGTCGAAATTATCTGCGGATTTTCTTAGTCCCGCTGACGCCAAGGGATCTAGACGCACCGAGATACAGTTGGCAGATAAACTTGACTTAAATATGTGTTTAGTTTTGACTAGATGAGGCAACCGTCGGTAGACATTACGGCAACAGCGGGGACGTTTAATTAAAACCTTGTATGTGTTTAAGGGTTTATTTTTTTGGAGCTTATCTTCATAAATGTTTTCATTTTAATTTGCTTCATAGCGCATGTTTCGGTTTTTATTTATTGACTGTAAACTATCTGTTAGTTTATTACTGGATATTTATTGCGCGTCTCTGTTTTCTTCAGTATATATTTTGTAAAAAAAAAATTCTAGAATTAACTAATATATTATTCTTCGCAGTAATTTCATGTGATTTCTTATCCATAATTCAATAGCATTTAATACAGCTGTCCATTAATTGGAAAGGAAGGAAGATTAGGAATAAGGGGGAGAGGAAAATGAAAACGATGGGTAATGGAGGACGGAGAAGCGTCCCCTGATAACATTTAAGCTTGACCTTGTTGTGTCATCTTGGCCTTACATGGACGAGATGCAGGAGTCATGGCCAGCAGTTGGATGCCATTGTGACCGCCATCTCATCTCTGGCAACGATAAGGTCGAAGATCCCACTGAATTTGATAGCCGGTTTCGATCGCACGCGCGGTCTCCTCGCGAGGGGTATTTACAGCAGGTTGCATCAGTGGCGTAGATGATGCAGGGGTTCTGGGAAGAGGATGGGTGGGGGTGGGGGGTCCTTAAGGGGTCCGGAGGGGGTCGTTTTGGCGTGCTTGTTTATGCTGCATGATCGACATCCATGCAGTTGCAACGTGAGATGCCGCTTTGAACGCCTTAGCTCTAAGGGAGAAGGCGGTGGCTGTTGTTCCAGACACGCCCCTGGTTGTTGGAGGAAAGCTTTGCTCGGAGCTGCGACACAGATGTATAAGTATGCATGTACTTTAGAGTGTCACGTTTATATAATTTGATGTTTGTGACTGACGAAGTGTGAGATGTTTTGATGCATAGTGTTTAGGAAAATGATGCGATTATTATAGTTACATGTACAGGAATCGCTCTTATGTAGGACGCCTGTGTGTACCGATGAGCACTCCTTCTGGCATGCAGCGTGAAACAGACTCAGGCAAGGCTTGATGTACAAGGCTGCATACACTATGAAGGCATTTGATTGTCCAATACTGCGCCGTCATGCCCTGCCCTCCCCGCCGCCTTTGTCATGCAGGACTGACCAATCAGAGCGCGTAATCCCTTAATGAGTAATCATCCCCGCTCTTGACCCCCCACCCCTGCGCCTGCCTCTGATAGCCCACGTCCGTCAGCATCGAGGAGAGCCCCGCCAGGATACCTCTGCCGCATTTCAGCGCAACGACTTCATGTTCTGGGCTTTATTCCTACGAAACCGTGTCTCTTTTGCGGATTATTTGTATTGCCATTTTTAATCCCCACCATGATTTGTCTGGCATTTTTTTTTCGGACGCCTTTCCTGACGTTAACCATCTCCATTTGTCTGGACTTGGGACCGATAGGGTGACGTGATTACGGGATAGTGTCCCTCGTGTCATCATCCCTTCATTGCACTTTTGCGAGCTCCATAACACTGCATCAGTTCGATCCATACTGTCATCATAACATCTACACTGCTGCGCTAATCCCGCGCCTCTCGGGCCAGCGTCGAGGGGCAGAATGGACCCTAATCCAGCGCCTTTCCTTGGAGGAACGTCGTCCCCAGCTCAAAGGATCCTTTACTCTTATCAGTGACAGATAAATGTAGGGGAGAAGGAGGCATTTATATTGGGATTTATTGGTGTATTTTGTCCACAGCAATGGATAATCTTTATTTATGATATAGTCGCATATTTTAGCGGTGATGTATTGTAGAAAGATTATATATAGATTATGTTTATGTGTTTAGGATCTCTTGACATATGAGAAGAAATTACTCTTGTCATTAAAAATAAGATTATTTTAGTAGTGAGTATAACTTATATTCCATCGTGACCTACTTCAACAACTATTTCAGATAAAAAAGAGGAAAACACGAAAAAAAATAGATATAAAAAATGCATTCAGTGCACTTGGAAGAAAATGAGTGTCCTGTATGTCGGAGAGACCCTCGACTTAACAGCGTTTCTCCATTATACATCTAAACTGCCCGAGGGCTTGTCCTTAAGACAAATCGGGTCTGTGCAACACCATGCCGCCCTAGTCCCTCGTCCCTTAGACCCTAAACATATGGGCTAAATCACACTGTCTATAGGTAGGATTAGAAGATGTATATCGTACTCTTGGAGGTAACTTATTAGCTATATACGCATAGTCCTTACTTGGCGTATGTGATTTTTTATTGTTTTGTGACTGTCACTACCTTTGTTTGGAATATGCACAGTCATTAAGGAAGGTTAAGTACGAATTTGTTACTCCTTTTGAGACGGGTATGATTGTTTTTGTTTATTTCATGAGCATTGGTATTTGAATAGATGCGTGAATTTTTTCGTTACCAACTATTTTATGCGTTGAAATTTTGATTATTATTTTTTTTTTTATAAATGCACGTGTTTCACATGAAGCCTACAACATTATTCTTGCAATGGAATGATTTATATAACTCTTGATAAAATGAAAAATAAGTTACTTCGAGAAATGATACATCAGACTAAGAATGTTAATCCTGTTAATGCAAGTAAAAAAAAAGAATAAAATGAAAGAAATAATAAGAAAAATCGACATATTCTCAAGTGAAAACCTGTGCGAAGAATTGAGATAGGAAAGTATGATATACGCGCACCATATCAAACAAAATGGACATAAAAACAAGTTCATAAATACAGTGAAAAACACATATAAAACCGCTTAACGCCCGCGCGAAATGGCCGCTCGCAACCCCAGCCCATAGAACGAGCGATAAGCATCAAAACTTATTAGTTACACAATAAAGGTGACATGAGGTGGCCTTTTTATCGCCCTTTCGATCTTACGGGACGACGAAAGGTGAGATGATCGGTGTGATATAAAACCCGGATATAACGAGTAGTTTGTTAAGCGTTCCTGTCTCTACCCGGAGGACGAAGGTGTGGGGAGGAGGGGAGAAGGTGAGGGGGATTTATGTTCTCTCTCCCTCCTTCCCTCCCTCTCTCCCTCACCCGCTCCCTCCCCCCTCTCCCTCCCCCTTTTCCCTTTCCCTTTATGCGGTTTGTTTGTTTTCGTTACGCCGCGCGTAATGCGAATTGAAATGTATCTTTGTTGCGGGCCATTGTGTCACTGGAAGGTGTTTTTTGCGGGAGGGTTGATGTTATTGCTTAGTTAAGGTGAAGTGAGGTAGACTTTTAGGATAGTTACTTTTCCCGACTACTGGGATCTTTTTCGATAGAGTAATGTATATCGTGTATATATATATATATATATATATATATATATATATATATATATATATATATATATATATATACATATATATATATATATATATATATATATATATATATATATATATATATATATATACATATATATAAATATATATATATATATTATATATAAATATACACACACACACACACACACACACACACACACACACACACACACACACACACACACACACACACACACACACACACACACACACACACACACACACACACACACACACACACACATTTAGATCCTTTGTCCTGCATCAGTTAATTCCTACTAGATTTAAATTGTTGCTCGTGGTATATGAGGCATTTTTTTCAATATTGCATTAACGGCAACAAGAGTACATATCCTATTCTCGCCTTATTTGGTATCTTTTTTTTTTTCTTGAATACTGAAAGTAAGGTGAACTAAGGTGAGGTCAGATATGCTTGAATTACTTTTCGTAAAATAGTAAAGATTAAAATTAGACCCAACCAGAATACTTGGTCCTTATTCCTATTTTTGGGTAGATTATAAATAAACAATTATAGCTGCATTTACATAATAATCTTTCAAGAATTATTACTCTCACTGCATTTCCCAGAAGAAGCTGCAGTTCGTCTTGTCCATAAACAATTAGGGCCAACGAGCCTTTCTGACTCTCATTCACATGGCAAACGCATGGCACGTTACAGTCATGCAATAGCTTGTCCTGCAATAACCTCGTGATTGCAGCATCATGCACGGGTTCTTTGCGCAACTCGTGAAGGAGATGCAGTGAATCAGGGGAAGCTGTCACGCTCGAGGGGGGGGGGGGTGCACGAGGAAAGAGGGACATGGTGTGTGTGTGTGTGTGTGTGTGTGTGTGTGTGTGTGTGTGTGTGTGTGTGTGTGTGTGTGTGTGTGTGTGTGTGTGTGTGTGTGTGTGTAATAATAATGATAATAATAATACCAGTATATTAACATTAGATAATAATCATTATAACTAAACATAAGAGAATAATTACATCTGAAATCACGGTGATGAGAAACTGCGGCTGGAAAAGACGCGAGGATCAGCATCAGCAAAAATCAAGATGATGAGACTCAGTTATTACCTCATCGATGTCCCGAGTGTCTTAGACGCGGGCGGTCGTCACGCTGGGCTCCGTGTTTACTTTTGACACGTGTGGGCGGTAAAGGTCGTCGGAGATGCTATTGTCTGCGCTTCGTTTTGTGTGATTCTCTCTGTCTCTCTCTGTCTCTGTCTCTGTCTCTCTCTCTCTCTCTGTCTCTCTCTCTCTCTCTCTTCCTCTCTCTCTCTCTCTCTCTCTCTCTCTCTCTCTCTCTCTCTCTCTCTCTCTCTCTCTCTCTCTTCTCTCTCTCTCTCTCTCTCTCCCCCCCTCTCTCTTCCCCTCTCCCTCCCTCCTTCTCCATCTCCTCCTTCCCCCTCCCCCTCTCCTTCTCCCTCTACCTTTCTCGTTCTCCCTCGTATCTTTGCACATACGACTGACCTTTCCCCGGCGTTCTCAGCCTGTGTACAACAGCTTGTAAATGGTGTTGCGGGTGGGGTCGTTTGGATTGCTTTCTCGTGCATTTAATTTATTTATTGCTATTCTCATTTGTCAGTGCTGTTAGTATTTGTGCTGTTATTATTGTTGTCGTCGTCGTCGTCGTCATCATCATCATCATCATCATCATCATCATCATCATCATCATCATCATCATCATCATCATCATCATCATCATCATCATCATCATCATCATCATCATCATCTTCGCCATCTTCGTCATCATTATCATCATCATCATCATCATGATATATCAGGTGTTTGATGGTTAATTTGTAAGATTAGACAAAAGTTACTGGCAAGATTTTATAATCGGACTACCCATGAGCCAGGAACGAATTCACTCGTTTCTGGTAGTAATTTAGATCATGATAATCATGA
>NC_051386.1:51346700-51349200 GCF_015228065.2 Penaeus monodon | reverse complement strand
AAGAAAAATATAAGGGGCAGAGGAGCAGTGACTTGCAAATTAGAATTTATTGTCCTGGGAATCTTTTGTGTGGAGGTATTATTTACTCGAGAAGTTCATGATTAAGGACCTCCTTTTGATGCCTTAATCAGAAAAGCCCACGATGGATCCCGTGTGACAGTCACGTGATAGTCTTTCTGACCTTTTTTTTTCTATTCCTCTCTATTTTTTTCTTGTATAAGCGAAGAGAACGTTCCATTTCTTTGATAGGTCGAGCGGGGAAGAGGGAACGCCGTTCTTCATTCCGGGGCAGTTAATTACAATTACCGTAGCTCAGTTAGGCGGCGTGCAATTAACCGCGATTTCTGATTATTGAATCAAGTCGTTTTTGCGAATCTCTCGTTTGTCGACAAGAACTAGCTACCCCGCGTGGGGAGGAGGGCATGGGGGGTGGGTAGGTCTTGGATATCGGGTATCACAGATTGGATTTCGCTTATTATCCTTATTCCTCTTTATTATCCTTGATTATCGGTGGCCTGCTAATGAATGACGGAAGTCATTGATACCCCTTGACAGTTTTTATTTACAATCGCGGGGAAGGTAGAGGAGGAGGAGGAAAAGGAAGAGGGGGAATAGAAGGGAGAGATGAAGGAAAAGGAGGAGGCGGAGGAAAAGGAAGAGGAGAAGGAAAAGGGGGGGAGAAGGAAAAGGAGGAGGAAGAGGAGGAAAAGAGGGAGGAGGAGGAGGTGAGGGAAAAGGAGAATTGGAGTGAAGAAGGGAGAGTAAAGGAGGAAGAGGAGGAAGGGAAAGGGTAGTAGAGGAGGGGGTTGGGGACGGAGGGATGAGATGTAGGTAGAGAGGGAGAAGAATAGAGGAGGGAGGGTAATGATAAATAAAGGTTCCAGGTCCATTAAATGAATCTCCCGCAACAAAGGGACGCCTCGGCTCGCTGTGTACATATGGAAAGGCAATTTATAATGAATGCAGAGATTAAGGTAATTATCCACGATAAACTCGCCTGTAGCCCAAGATGAAGCTGGAGATGAAGCTAAATGAGACTGTAGAACAAGGCTGGAGAAAAGCGTCTATGGTACTGCTACAACTGATACACGAGCAGACACCCGGTTTACGACCTGGAGTTCTGTTGCTGTGTCTTGTGTGAAATGGTCGTTAAAAATAAGCTATTTGTTTTTTTCATATGTCTTCGTTCGTATTATTTTGATGTTCATAATATCGAAATGATCTGTAAAGGAAATTCAATGTTGTTGACTGATATTGTAATTCGATTTGTTTTCTTGCAACGGATAGAGCAGGTGATTTTTACACACGTACACACACACGTGCTCACACACATCTGTCTACGTATCTATTCCTATATATCTACCTGTCTATGTCTCTTTCTGTGTAGAAGTATATACATACAAGCGTATACATGTGTATATATGATATATATATGTGCGTGTATTAAAATAGATATTTATTTTTCTGTGTGGCAAACAGTTCGTATCTACGTAATCATTTGTTTAATTGCACTTTTTATCTACGTATTTCTCCAGGTTATTTAGCGTTTATACCTTTTAACTTTGCAACATTACTATTTTTAATTTTACAATTTAAATTTACATAGCCTTTATGTTCCAAAATCTATGCTGTTTACTTATTTTTTTAGTCCTGTCAAATCGAATTGCACTGAAATCCGATTCTTCAAAAGAAAAACTTGTACTTGATCTGTTTCTTTGTGCGAATAAGGTTTGACGATGAACATGGCGGGAATAATTGTAATAAAATAATGGCAGTACATCCATTGTTGTCTTACTTTATATTCGTTAGCTGAGAAGAGGTTAATTTTGACGAACAGGAATCACTTGTTAATGAATGGTACAAGCGCAATTAGAATGCATGTAAAAGCACTCTTCGCAATTAAAAGATATATGTGATTAAGTTGTTGACACACGCAAACAGGCTCATTAAGATTTTTAAGACCTGTATATTCATCACTGTTAAAAGTTCTCTCTAACGTAGATTTTTTTTTTTTATATTCCTTACCGGTAAAGTTTTTCTTTTTTCCTCTGACGTCATGCCACCACCTTATCGTAAACTGAATGTTATGACAACGAAAAAAAATATCGCCAGACGGGGCCCATTCATCGAAAACCCTTTCGCGGAGAAGAAGCGAGAGATTAGAATGGAATCAAAACAGTGCCAAAGAAACCTGAGACGTTACTTCGGATTTATCTGGTGTCTTCGCCTCCTTAACGAAGGTTCTTTGACGAGCAACAAGGATATCACACAGACGCTGAACCATTCGAGGGGGATGGTGGCAGGTCCCGCCCGTTAACAACACAGCAACCCAATTGGACGCCGTTGATCCCCTAACAGGGCTCTTACTATAACGACACGGGCGAGCTGATTGAGTGGCTGCGGTGTGTTGCAGGTTATCAAGCTTAGATTAGACAGCTCCTCGTAAAGCGGAGATCCGGCCGACGTCTTCGCTGCTGCATGCAGATGAGGCCGCGGTCTC
>NC_051386.1:51326700-51331700 GCF_015228065.2 Penaeus monodon | reverse complement strand
GGAGGGCGAAGATCGTCCGCCCCGGGAAGGCCTCGATGTGTAAATGTTGTAGATGTATTGAATATTCAACAGGTAACCGATAAGGGCAGCTCCAGGCAGATGCTTCTGGTCCTTATCGGGGTTATCATGAATAAAATGCTAATGAAGGAGACGAGGGGTTGTTTACCAGCAGCCGTCTTCGTGGGTCCCAGAACCGAACTGCCTCGTTGGCCCCGCGTCTGCTCTTATAGTTGGGTGGAATGGTCCTGATACGGTTAAGGATTCTCTCGTCTGCCATGTTTTATATTGTATGTTATATACTTACCATTTTGTGGATGGGTTTAGGAGAGCGAGATAAAAATGAGTAGAGATGTTAGAACGGTACATTAAGAGAAAGTAGGGGAAGAGAGAGAGAGAGAGAGAGAGAGAGAGGCAGGCAGGCCCGATTTAATTCATATTCATGATTTTAGCCAAGATGCCAATAATTCAGCCGTCTCACATATCCATTGTCTACCTTGGTGATATCAGGTAGTTCCTACCCCGCAGCGCAACATATAAACTCATTCCCAAACAACACTTACACGTGATATTATTCTTGTCTCATTCCATTCGCAGTTTTATCATTGACCTGTGCAGATGAAGCCTCCGCCCATCTGGTCTTGTGTAATTAATGATGCCTAAAGAGGACTCCAAATATACAGTTTTGATAACGTGAAGACCCCAAGTATTTTCATTTTCTTTTGCTTCAAACAGAAAACGGGATTGCATTGATTTTAAAGGATTTGGTAATTGAAGGAGGCATCTTTTTTTAAAAAAAACTTTAAATTTATTACACACACACACACACACACACACACACACACACACACACACACACACACACACACACACACACACACACACACACACACACACACACACACACACACACACATATGCATGCATATATACATATTTACATTTTATAATAGAAGTCACGACATTTTACTCACTATCGTTATCGAGGCAACACGATATTGATGATAATTTCTTAAGTAGCATTGAAATCGGAATCTGGATAATGTTGATATTATCATTATTATTGTTGTTATTTTTTGTAATGATAATAATGTGATAATAATAATATTGTAATAATAATTGTTATCATTATTATTATATTTGCTGTTGTTGATGGTGTGTTATGCACAGATAATCCCAGGTTAAGTTTACAATATTTCTTAATTTATCTTTCTCATCGTATTATCACACTTTGACTCCACCCCTTCCATTATGCATTTCTTTCTCGTGTTAATCGAAGAATCTAACCCCAGTGTCCCGAACCCCAGGTGCGGATTGAGCAGTAACGCTGACAACTCTCGCATACTAACAAAGGGCCAGTGAAAATGGCGGGAAATCGTCCCTTTCATGGGCGATTCGTCTTCTGACTTCTCCTTCCATGGCTAGACATTACTCTGCGACTTGACTGATTGTGACTATTATTCATGGTGCAGCTACCAAGGTATCTCTTGTGATACATGAGCCGTTTTCTGTCGGCCGGAGGAGAGGCCGAGGCTCGTGCGATAGCTTGGGGTTAACCTTCAGGGGGGCTAAGGCATTTGGGGAGGGGGTGGGACGAGTTTAAAGACTCTGCCTGTGTCGGTCGTTGCTATTGAATCTGTTACTGGTGATTTATTAGGGAAAACGCATATTGTTTGCCGGGAAGCATGAACTCCTGTTTTATATTAATTTCGTATAGAACATATCTACCTGTGTGTGTGTGTGTGTGTGTGTGTGTGTGTGTGTGTGTGTGTGTGTGTGTGTGTGTGTGTGTGTGTGTGTGTGTGTGTGTGTGTGTGTGTGTGTGTGTGTATTACCAAGGATAACAATAATTCCAGAAATAGTGATCTTAAAAATAGTAATAGTAATAATGATAGTAGTAATACTAACTAATAATGCTACATAGGATGGTGAGAGTTATAATGGTGACAATAATGACGACAACAATGTTTATTATTATTATTATTATTATTATTATTGTTGTTGTTGTTGTTGTTGTTGTTACTACCATTATAGGTAATAATGATCATAATAATAAAATAATACCAAATGTTAGATAGATTTCTATCCCTTTTACTATAAAATACTTCTTGCTCCATATATGTAAGCTGAGACCGAAACTAATATCTGTAACCTTCATTTTGTTATATTTATGGTATTTATTATAATACTATATTGTTTATACAATTTAAATGTTATATTTTATACGTTCATTTTACTGCAAAGTTATTTAAAAATCCATAGTTACACCTCGAATGTTTTTCGTTTTCTTTCTAGTGTCGCGTGAAAAAGAAAACGAACTTAGTCGGTCTAACTATTCTATATCAAATCTAACTTCTTTTTTTTATTCTCTTTCCAGCCAAATACCCTCGAAGCCCAGCGCCATGTATTCAAAGCGAAAAAGGTTAAAAAATCCCGGCCCTGCCATGTCTGCCACCAGCCGATTGTCAAGCTCGGCTCCTGTTGCAGAGGTGAGTTAATGGTGATTGTTATCTACCAGGTAGAAGCTGGAAAGATTTCATATAGATTGAAACTCGAGACAGATTAAGAACAAAGTAAGCTTGCTGTGGGGAGCAAGGGAAAGTATATGTAATGAATATGGGTATCGGGTAGGCTTAACGAATAGAGAATGCGGGCATGTTAGAGTGTATATGGATATTTATATGTGATAGAGTCACTGGACACAGGTTTGAATATCTTTTAAAAAAGCTAAGATCATTGACATGTAAATGGTGTTAGGGGAAAGATGGATTGTATTAGAATGCCTTGATGGTAATGTATCTGTGTCAAGTAATAATTCTGAATATCATACAGAATAGAAACTCGCAGCTGGATAGGAAATTATCTACGTTAAAGATTATTGTATGTGTAAATATAAATTTGTGTTTTCAGAATTGTTACGGGAAAGACTAGATTGTCATTCATATCTAATTCTTTAGGCGTTATATAACATTCTGCATCGTCCCTACGTTTCTGACTATGTATATTGTCATTTTTCAGTTTGCAAATACCTGGTGCATAAGGCCTGCGAACCTAAGGTAAGCCAAGAAGTTATTTGATTACCGAGTGTTGTCTTTGTTGTATATAACTGTTTGATTATTTTTTTATTACTAAATATATCCATATTGTCTAGTTGTGTATGCTTGTAGTGTTGTAGTTATCACTAGCGTCTAGTGTTGTAGTTACGTGTATAGACTAGTGGATATTGCTTTACAGTGATTACGTTGCATGCTTTGTGTTATGTTGTGTCGTTATTATACCACAGTTCTTCAGCATTCTGTGTTTCATTTCACTGATTTATGAATATTATATACACGACTTCAGCGGGCTTGCCATCATTGTTGCGAGGAAAACTTTATTTTAGTGTAAATGGTGTTAGGCTTTGCGGGAATTACGTTTGCATTCGCCGACGTTTTTTTTTTTTTAAACATTGGAGCCAAAGTGTCTGGCGTCGGACGCACGCTGCATACGCCGAGGAAGAGAAATCGACCGTCGAGAGTTCGATTGAGGGGGAAATTATAGCTGATTTTGTAGGAGTTTCTGCCTTGTTGATTCCTTGGCGCCAGAGAGGGGGAGGGGGAGGGGGGGAGGGGAAAGTCCGAGGGGCGGGAGAATGGGGGGAGGGGCTACAGGGGGCGGGGGAGTAGGTTGGAAGGGTTTGAGGGAGATAGGGGAGTTGGAGGGGGAGGGGTTGAGGTGGTGGGGATGGGGGCGACTCGACCAATAATGCAGCGTCTTGGCGACTGGAAATTCTTTAAAGGGGACACATTCAAAACTTTTGCACGTGCGGAGAGCTTCGTGTGAATTATGCATGATTTTTGTTGTGACTGTTTCTGATGGCAGGTGAGGAAAGGGAAGGAAGAATAGAAGAAAGATTAAAGATAAGGAGGGGAAGAAGAACAAAAAAACATAAGAAAAATGTGTAATTAAATGTATGGGTCTTTGGTAATGGGCCAACGTTAAGGAGGGAAAGTTTGAAAAGAAGAAAAATATATACAAATGGAAAATTCCTTGATTCAAGCGAGAAACTAAGAAAGAAAGAAGAGAGAAAGACGAGAAAAATTAAATGATAAAAGACAGCGTCGCAAAGCCTTTGTTGTTTATTGCTATCATATTGTTTATTGTGGTGACGTCAGAAGGTCCCGTGACGTCATATGTCGAGCATTTTCGCCACTATACATATTAGCGACATCACAGATACTTAGGCATTTAGGCTACATACATATGTATATACATACATACATGTGTGTGTGTGTGTGTGTGTGTGTGTGTGTGTGTGTGTGGTGTGTGTGTGTGTGTGTGTGTGTGTGTGTGTGTGTGTGTGTGTGTTGTGTTGTGTTGTAGTTATGTATTTATGTATGTATGCGCACACACACACACACACACACACACACACACACACACACACACACACACACACACACACACACACACACACACACACACACACACACACACACACACACACATGTTGTATGTATGCATGTATGTATGCATGTATTATATGCATGTATGTATGTATGTATGTGTATGTGTATGTATATATATATATATATATATATATATATATATATATATATATGTATGTATGCATGCATATATGTATGTAAATATGAATGTATATGTGTGTATATATGTATATGAATATATATGTATATAAATATATATATATATATATATATATAAATAAATAATATATATATAAATATATATATATTATGTTAGTACCACACTTGTGTGTGTGTGTGTGTGTGTGTGTGTGTGTGTGTGTGTGTGTGTGTGTGTGTGTGTGCGCGTGCTTGCGTGCGTGTATTTATGTATATAAATACACGTGCACACACACACACACACACACACACACACACGACACACACACACACACAACACACGTGTGTGTGTGTGTACACATATATATGTATATGTGCATATGTACATCTGTATATATATGTATGTATGTATATATGTATATGTATATGTGTGTGTGT
>NC_051386.1:51306700-51319200 GCF_015228065.2 Penaeus monodon | reverse complement strand
ACACACACACACAAACAATGTGTGTGTTGCGTGTAAATATGTAATATGTATATATATATATATATATATATATATATGTATATATATATATGGTTATACTTATATGCATATATGTATGTATAATTGTAATTTATGCACATATGCATGTGTGTATATGTATATATATATAGATAGATAGTGAGATAGATAGACTGTAGATATGTATAGATATTTTTTTATTTATTTATTAGCGTATATTATTTATTATATACTATATAATATCATATACAAATATAAAGAGAGAGAGACAGAGTAGAGCAGACGAGAGAGAGAGAGAGAATATTTATATCTATAAATATATCATATATATATATAATATATACATATATAATATATAATAATACTAATACAAAGTGTGTATACACTTGTATACACATCCATTATATACGCAGAGTATTTGTCATGCAAATGTATAATGACATTAATTCGTCGAACACATTTACAGAAACAGGAGGTAACCAATCAGGCATGTCCAAAGATAACAATCGGAGCAGCAAACATTAGAATACAATCAGGTACACAGTAGGCACGTATGGCTAACGAGTTAACGAGCACCAGGTGGGCATATGGGCGAGGGCGACCAACGGGGGCGAGTGCTTGAGGCCCCAGATGTCAGTGGGTACTCGCATCAAACGGCCTGCTTGGGGAACGACAGCCAATTACGGTGCCTGGGTTGTTTTGCTCGGCCGTTTCGCTCATTGTGCTGTTTTAACGGCGTTTTTCTTTTTTTCTTTTAGTATATTTCGCTTTGTTGTCCTTTATGGTTTTGTTTTGCTGTCATATTCTCTTTGTCTCTTGTCTGTCTGACTCACTCACTCACTCCTCTCTCTCTCTCTCTCTCTCTCTCTCTCTCTCTCTCTCTCTCTCTCTCTCTCTCTCTCTCTCTCTCTCTCTCCCTCCCTCCCTCCCTCCCTCCCTCCCTCCCTCCCTCCCTCCCTCTCTCTCCCTCTGCTCTCCTTTTCCCAAATCTTAAGACTTATAACAACCCTCTGTAACTGTCCTCACTTTCTATAAATCATTTGGGTTTCGAAACCGTCTGGCAGATGTTATGCGGTTTAACATAAATTCTGTATTGTTCTTCCCAATTGTTTTCTCGAAGCAGTGTTCTTGGCCGTTATTCTCTTTCCACCTGTGTTCATCTTTCACACCACTAAAGCCTTTTCTTCCCTCCTGTTCCTAAAAAAAAAAAAAAAAAACTCCAGTGCCCTTTGCAAATGAATGACTCACTTCTGTATCAGTTACAGTTTATGACTTATATCTTTTACCCGAAGTGAGAAATTCCAACATGCAAACGGAGCGAAGGTGGTCATTTCCCTTGGGCATCCGAACCACCCTCGCTCCTGGCGGCATGCAAGGGCCTCCCAAATCAGGGGTTAATGCATTATAAAGTGACCTGCGGCATAATTCGGGCCTGACAATCACATACAGTGTCAATTATAGACTTTTTTGTTATTATAATCGGGGGTGAAATGTGGAAAAATGTGGGATACGTGTGACGACAGTATAAAAAAATTCCTTTATGTTGACGATGATGAAATGGGATTTTTTTTTCATAATGTAAACGACGACGACGATAATGACCAAGTGGCGGATGAAGTGTGGGTAACAGTAAATAGGAGACTGTTTAGAATCTAGAAATCTTTCATGTTAGTACACCAGACATTCTCCTCCGAACGGAAGCACGTCACCGGCTGCAGTGTTCTAAATTCTCCGCGTCCTTGTTGGTACTTAATCACTATCACAAAGAATTCTTGCTGTGCCATACCCATTAGTGTTCTCCAGCAGGTCGAGCAGACGAAGTAATTGCTCCCTCTCGTAATTCTGTTTCTTGTGAAGACGAGACGAGACTGGAGCTCGCCGGCGGTGGAATGGCTCGGAGCGCCAGACAATCGATACGATCATGAACTGTGCTCCCGAAGCCTGTTTTTATCCGCACTTCACAATTGCAAGAATCAGACGCCGTTTTTATCCCACGCTGATCAAAAAAAATTACGGGCGAATTGATGAATAAAGGAGCTATAAAGAAGGAAAAGGAGAATATGGAAATTGGCTTGACAAAGTTTAGTGAACAAAATCGATTCTTAACCTCACTCTCCAGCCCCCATTACCTCTTGGGGGTTGCCTCCCCCCCTCCCCCCCCCTCCACACCTTGCAAGAAGCACCGCCCCTCCCCCACGCCTGCCATTACCACCTGTGGCATATCCCCACGTGGAATTATTCTGTGGCTCATTAGGGTTCTGGGGAGGGAGTACCTGAAGAATGTGGTTGCAAAGTCAGGTGTGTGTGTGTGTGTGTGTGTGTGTGTGTGTGTGTGTGTGTGCGTGCGTGCGTGCGTGCGTGCGTGCGTGCGTGCGTGCGTGCGTGCGTGGGTGTGCGTGTGCATGTGCATGTGCATGTGCATGTGCATGTGCATGTGCGTGTGCGTGCGCTTTTAGATGTACTTTAGAGCGAGATAGAGACCAAGGCTCAGAGGAGGAAGATTTTTGTTGATCTTAATGCATTGTAAAACCGTAACAGATGTAAAAAAAATATCTGCCTTTCGTCTATAGCAAACTAACAACGCAAAGTTACGTGTGGTGAGAGACTAAGTACGGGTCAGCTTCCCATGCAAGGAGTAAACAAAACCAGCCATAGGGACACGTCTCGAACAGGTGTACTCTGAATACCTGACATGGTCGTGCGGAGGGCCCGGAGCTGAGGCGGGGTGCAGGGCCCGCTGCGGCGTCCTGGGAACACCTCCTGAAGGTTGATCTTCCTCGGTAATTAATCTGCAAGCCGTGTTTACGTCCTCTGTAGCTTGTTCTTGCTCCTCCGGCGGGCATCCCTGCGGTGAGGCTGTTCCACCTGCGCCCGCACTAGCTTCTTTGCGGCTTTCAGTGACACTTTTCTCAACGTTAACTAATTGAAGATTCAAACAGAACACCAAAGTGTGAGTTTAGAACCATTATGCACTTGGAGTTATTAGGTTCTTGGCGAGCCGACTCTTCGCAGAGAGCAAGAAACTCTAGTCACTCGTGTTCTTCAACCAGATGAAGGTCCACATATTGCGGATGTTCGACGCTGGACGGCAGACATTCCAGCCAAGGTTGTGAGACGGCGGTGGCCATGCCGGGGTTGCCGCGTCGTATAATTACTCGCTGTTTCGAGCCGCTCGATTCGGAAGCCCGAGATCTTGCATTTTATTATCAGCGGCCGTTGAGTCGTTCCATGACGGGGCTTTTTGCGATGAGAGGGTCGCCGTGCTTATTTCGCCCTATTTTGGCGCATCTGCCCTCGCCAGTCATTCGCTGAGTCTCCCCTACGTGGTGATTACATAGAAAATGGAGTGCTATCAGAATACAGAGTGGCAGATTTGGAGTTGCTATTTCATGGTAACGCCCCGGACCATTGCGGAAAAATCCAGCGAAAAGGAGATGAGAAAATGAGCTTGTCGAAAGAAATCCAATCCAAAACCCTCGATCGGCCGGGAAATAAATAATGGTATTTCCCCGCTCGCTCCTTGCCGCTCGTTAAAGCAGACTGTGTGAGTAATACCCTTCGTGATGGTGCGTACATCTTGAGTAAGTCTCCGCGGGTGTGCAAGGGCGTCCACATCCGGGAGTGGGCCAGGGGGAGGCGGGTGTCGACGAACAGGTGCGTTGCGAACGGCAGGGTCGAACCAGCTTGGCATGACCCGTGGCGTAGAGGTGGGTGCCCGATGCAGGGTGCAGGCCTCGGGGCCGCCCCGCCGCCGCCACGCCGCCCTCCGCTGTGCTGCTGTCATGCTGCACCGCCTCGCTGCGGCCGGGGAAGCCTCGCAGCGGGGATCCCTTGCTGGGGAGTTGGGAACAGTTTCTGATTTAGGCTATGCGTTGTTTGTTGCTGTTGATCACATTGCCTTTATTCTTACTATTATTATTATGAATATCATTATTACGATGGCGGTGATGATAATAATAATAATAATAATAATAATAATTATTATTATTATTATTATTATTTATCAGCATCATCCTTATCATTATTATTATACTTTTACTGCTGCTACCACTACTGCTGCTGCTGCTGCTGCTGCTGCTACTACTACTACTACTACTACTACTACTACTACTACTACTACTACTACTATTACTATTACTACTACTACTACTACTGCTACTACTACTGGTGGTGGTGGTGGTGGTGCTGCTGCTACTGCTACTGGTGATGCCACTATACTACTGCTACTATTTTAAGATTTTATCATTACTGATATAGCGGGCGAGCTGCAGGCTATAGCTGATAAGGCAATATACGCTCTTGATGTCTGTGAAACAAGGGGCTACGATCAATTCTGATTCTGACATGTAATGTACCGTTATATCATATTAGACTGTAATCTCCCCACGGCGAATGCCCCCCCCCCCTTCCCCTTATACCTCCCTCTCTTTTCTTCACGTCATTTCCTCCTCTTTTGCTTACGATCTCCCGTTCACCTCCGCCTCTAAGAGGGCATCACACGCCAACTTCCTCCCGGCAGTTTACGTAATCTGGCTAACATCTTTCGTTCCTCTCCCTCACCTCCACACATCCCTCTTTTTTCTCTCCTTTCTTCCTTATTCTCCTTCGCCAACCCCTCCGTTCACCTCCTCTCCTCACTTCACCTGATCTCTTCCTTTTTCTTCCCCTTCTTTCCTTTCTCGTTTTTCCTCGTCTCATTTCCCCCCTCCCCCTCCCTTTTCCTCTCCCTTCTCATCCTCTACCGTCTCATACCCTACACTCCCTTCCTCTCCCTCCCTTCTATTCCCTACCCCCCTCCTTCACTACCTCCCCCCTCCCCTCGCCCCCAATCCAATATTCTCGAGCTTCGTCGCCCAAGGAATGAGCTAACGAGGGCGAGACCTGACAACGTGCGGTGAACCCGAGACGTAAACTGTGTATCGCGTCGGTCATTTCGCGTAAACGACGAGCTACCGATGGCGACCTGAGTCAGCGCCGCGCGGAGGAGGGAGCTTGAGGTAAACGCGCGGTGGAGAAGGGAAGTGGTGATGGGAAGGTGCGGGTTATTGCGGCGGGCTGGACGAAGGTGGTGGTGTTGGTGATGATGATGATGATTGATGATGGTGATTGGGGATGATGATGATAGTGAGGAGGAGGATTGATGATAAGAATGAGGATGAGGATGGTGCTGATGATGATGATGATGATGAGGATAATGATCATAATGATGGTGGTGGTGGTGACATGATGTTAATGAGATTGTTAAAAAGATGGATGAGTTACGTTGGTTGTGTGAATATAATTGTGTGCTAGAGTTTTGGAGAAGGCAAATTAGTGTACCACATATTAATAAAATACGTAAAACAACGGTTTTGCATAAAGAGACTACGTCATTAGTTAATAAAAAAAAATATCCCCAAAGAAGCAAGTTTGTAGAATATAGAAACAGCACATAATAATAATAACAAAATGAATATATTTCAAAGGGACACACGCGATATGCAATGTTGAGAGCTTAAGTGTTAGATATGCTTCTTACCATTCATTTTCAAGACAGTTGCGCGCGCAACAACACACACACACACACACACACACACACACACCAAACACAACACCACACCACACACACACACACACCACACACACACACACACACACACACTTATAGACTCACACACACACACACCAACACATACACACACACACACACACACACACACACACACACACACACACACACACACACACACACACACACCACGTACGCACTTCCCCAGCGAGCGATAGTGTATCAGTCATTCACACATGGTCCCGGGGGATGAGGAACTGCGTCTGCTTGTAAGATGCCGCACGATAAGGTCGTTCGTCACGTACAATCATCAATCATTCTCGACCATTTGAGAAATAACCGGGTCGCATGACGCCACTTAAGGGGTCATTGTAAAGTTAGGGAAGGGGGAGGGGGAGTGGTAGGGGAGATGAGAAAAGGGCATGTATTCATCGCAGAAGGGAAGGACCTAAGCCCTGGTATCATGATTATGCATGCGATTTCATGGGGCTCACATGAGGTCGGGGAGGTCTCATGCACGCTAAAGTATGACCAGTCAGCTGCAGGGGCGGTGGCGGGCGCGAGGGGATGGCTCGGTCGCTTTTTTCCGTTGCTGTTCCTCGTCTTCATCTGTTTTTCTTCTTTTTGTTACTGTCGCTGTGTTTAACTTATTTTTTTCTCCTGTCTCCTCGACATTCTTTCTCTTTTCTTCCTTTCTTTTATTCATTTTTTTTTCTTTTTTCACCTCCACATCCACCTCCTCCTCCTCCTCCTCCTCCTCCTCCTCCTCCTCCTCCTCCTCCTCCCCATCACCTCTTCCTCCTCCACCTCCATCACCATCATCACCACCACTTTCTCTTCCTCCTTCACCACCTCTTCCTCCTCCTCTTCCTCCTCCTCTTCCTCCTCCTCTTCCTCCTCCTCCTCCTCCTCCTCCTCCTCCTCCTCCTCCTCCTCCTCCTCCTCCTTCCCCACCTTCTCTTTCTTTTCCCCTTCTAAACCCTCCCCCCCCCTCCGCCTCCTCCTCCATCATCTCTTTTTTCCCCTCTTCCTTTCCGCCGTCGCTTCGAGTTCAACAGTAATAGTCTGGAGGATGATTCATACGAGGCGAATGTTGATATCACTTGATCAGAAAACTGGTAATCAATCACCTCGTGTTCTTCCTTGATATTCGCGTGTCTTCAATATTTCATGTCTGTTTCTCGGTCTTTGGGTGTTTTCCTCCCCTCCTTTTCTCTCTTGGAAATGTGTTTATCTTCCAGTTCGTTTTTCTTTGTCACGGTGAGGGATGATAGTTCGTGTCGCATCTGTATTTGTATTTTTTCGTGTGATGTTTTTGCTCACTTCATTCTCTGCTTCTCTCTCTCTCTTTCTTTCTCCTCTCTCTCTCTCTCTCTCTCTCTCTCTCTCTCTCTCTCTCTTTTCTCTCTCTCTCTCTCTCTCTCTCTCTCTCTCTCTCTCTCTCTCTAGCTCAAAAACAATCAGTTTTTTTATTCACTTTTCTTTTGTTTGTACTTTATATTGAATCTGTTTTCCGAATAGTCGCCCATCTTCGAAACTTGGATGTATTTTTCTGTTTAATTATTTTCTTGATTTGTTTTGACATCTCGTGTTTATTTCATAGGCAATTACACAAGCGCTACTTGTAAAAAGTGAAATTTAGTTAAGAGGCTCGGTAAAAAGGAAAAGACCCAAGTTTCACTGCTATGAGAGAAAAGAAATAATTAAATCAAGTTACTGCTGACTGGGAGAAAGCAGGAAGTTAGAGGAATTAACTTGATTGTGCGCGAGAGCGGGAACACCTATGACTCCCTGCGAGTGACAGTTCGCACAAGGGACCACAGACCTGCACAGCCCACCCACGCCCTACGCCCGTGCGCCCTCCCCCTCTGTGCCGCACCCCACCCACGATGGCACTCTGAAGCACAGCTGGAGGAGGAACAGGGGGAGAAGGAGGAGGAGGGCGAAGAGTCGAGGCGGAAGGAGCTGCGGGAGGAGGACCTCTCCTCGGAGGGGGACCTCGGCGTCAAGTGGAGGAGGTTGGTCGGTGATGCGTTCGGACAGCGTCGGTGATGGTGGTGGTCCTTGCCACCTGCGGGAGTGACTACGCTTCGGTGTGGGACTCCACCTCCCTCTCCTCCGGCGCCTCCTATGCAGAGATCCTCGACGTGCAGGTAAGAAGGCTTTCCTGTGAGTTTGTTTCTTTATGGAGTAGAGGCAGGGGGGAGGGTGGATGGAAGGGATAGTGGGTGGGTTGGGGAATGGGTTGGGGGGCCGGCGGGGGATGGGTTAGAATACGGATCTGAGGCGCTGTGTGATTCGTTTAGTCGTGTTTTTATTTTTTTATGTTTTCCTTGGTTGAACAGAACAGCTTTTACATATGGTTTCTTACTGTTTCTCATCCGCCCCTGTGACATCCATGGTATTATCGTGGTTTTCCAAATAATTTACGTAAAACGTGTTTCTGTCTACTCACAAAGTCACCGGTATTTCATACTGCGTTGTTCACCTATTTAGTGTTAAATGTGAAGTTCAAGTTTCATTATGTGAGAGATATTTCATAACCATCATATACATGGAGTTTTATCTGCAGTAATATACTTAATGCATTTTACTAGGCCGAGTCTGCACTGTGTATGTTGTCAGTATCACGTTTAGCTTACGTTTGCTGCTGCCTTTGCCAGAAGCCCTGTACCTAAAAAATGCACCTTAGTTATTTAGTTGGTATTTCTTTACGCATGAGGAATCGCCACGTCACGTGTTCTCCGTGCTACCATTCCTACCTGTTACGTGCATCACCTTAAGGTTGTTTTGAAAGTCTAAGTCATGCTCTCATCTACACCGGGCTAATCTCCGGCGCCCACGTAATTGGTGCTGGTGAAGTCGGGGCTGACAAGGGCGTGCTGAGGCGCCCACGCCCTCAAGAACGTCAAGGGGCGCCCTCTTAAGGGGAGCATGAGGGAGGAGTCTGCCCTTCTGACATACTTATCTTGCCGTTGCCCGAGCACTGCGCTTCGAGGCGACCCTGTTGGTGTTTGCTATGCATCGGCTGCGTTATTTCCTTTCTCTGGACATTTGCATAATGTGTGTGTGTGTGTGCGTGTGCGTGTGCGTGTGCGTGTGCGTGTGCGTGTGCGTGTGCGCGTGTGCGTGTGCGTGTGCGTGTGTGTGTGTGTGTGTGTGGTGTGTGTGTGTGTGTGTGTGTGTGTGTGTGTGTGTGTGTGTGTGTGTGTATTGTATGTATGTATGTATGTATGTAAGTATATATATATATATATATATATATATATATATATATATATATATATATATATATATACATAATATATATATATATATATATATATATATTATATATATATATGTATGTATATATATATATTTATACTATATATTTATATATATATACACTATATGTCTATATATATCTAATATATATCATATATAACTATATATATATATAATATACTATTATATATATATATCATAATACTAATATATATATACTATTCCGTGCATCATATACACATATCACATGACTGACTATTAGTAAACATACATTCACCCGAGCGCGCACACACACACACACACACACACACACACACACACACACACACACACACACACACACACACACACACACACACACACACACACACACGTATTCACTTACTCGCAGACAAGATGACAGACGCTGCGGCTGCTGCTTAAATTGAGACAGGTCCATCTCTGGTGTGAAGATGGTTTCTGGGAGCTGCTTTAGCCTCCTCGGGGCAAGAGGGAGAAGGAGGAGGAGGAGAAGAAAGAGGAGGAGAAGAAGAAGAAGAAGAAGAAGAAGAAGAAGAAGAAGAAGAAGAAGAAGAAGGAGGAGGAGGAGAAGGAGGAGAAGGAGGAGGAGGAGGAGGAGGAGAGAGAGAGGAGAGGAGGAGGAGGAGAAGAGAAGAGGAGGAGGAGGAGGAGGAGGAGAGGAGGAGGAGGAGGAGGAGGGAGAAGAAGAAAGAGGAGGAGGAGGAGAAGAAGAAGAAGAAGAAGAAGAAGAAGAAGAAGAAGAAGAAGAAGAAGAAGAAGAAGAAGAAGAAGAAGAAGAAGAAGAGAGTAGTAGTAGAGGAAGAAGAAGAAGAAGATGAAGTAGTCGAGGAAGAAGAAGAAGAAGAAGATAAAGATAAGGAAAATGATAATGAGGAGGAGGCATAGGATAAGGAATGGAAGAGGAGGATAAATAAGATTAGAATGAATAGGAGAAGGAGGATGTAAAGATAATAACAGTAATAACATGAACATGATAATGGCAAAAGTAACAATAATGATGTTTATAATGATGATGACAGCAAATAATAATATTAATAGTAATGATAATAATGATGGCAATGATGATGATGAGGAGAAGGAGAAGGATATTCATAGTAATAATAATAGAAAAAGAGGGGAAAACGTGGTGATAATAATGATAATATAATTATAATGACATTGAAAATGATAATATTAATAGTAATTATGATAATGATACTGAAAACAACAACAACAACAATGATAATAATAATAATAATAATAATAATAATAATAATAATAATAATAATAGTGGTAATGAGAATATTGCTAGTAATGATTATAATGGTGACGATGATAATGATAACAGCAAAAGCAACATGAGTAAGAAATAGACGGTGGTGAAGTTGGTAGAGTAATAGATATCTAGGCGGTTAACAGAAGAAGAGTAAATAGAGACGGTAAATAAAATAAAAAAGGCAAAATAAAAAGAAAGAAACGTCGTGAACACAGCAATTCCGCAAACATAACCAAAGTGGAATACGGTAAATAGAAAGAAATGAATAAACAGGATAAAATGAGAAAAGATAAGAAAGAGAAGAAATTGGATAAACTGTCTTGGAGGCTGCAAGAGGTGGCAGCCGAGGGTTTGTTAATGAACACAATGGGGTAAATGCGAGAGGACGCTGCTCTTGTAGTGCCAGCGGTATGTAATGAAAGATCCCGGTTTTTTTTATAATTCTTTCTCCTTCTTAAGTGTATAAGTGCATGTTGCTTATTGTTTAGCACGAGCATACGTACCACAGGTGTTTATGGTAGTGTTTGCTTGGTTTGTGGATATGAATTTGCTGTGTGGTTGGTGGATTTTTTTAGCGGATGTGAGATGGGATTGGGTCGTGTGTTAAGCGTGAGGTACTGTGCGTGTTTATTTTCTCGTAAATTTAGGATTTTCGTGATCAACTTCGAAAAAAAAAACTTTTTTTATTTTAGGTAATTTCACGATGTTCTGCTGTGGTTTTGTTTGTTGCATCAGTCACGTCCACAATATTCAAAACTGTATCTTTTATTTGCGTAGCAGAAAGAAAGCCACAATAAGAATAATTTGTGTCAAGACTAACTGGCCATTTGTGATGCTTGTCTGTTGTTATTCCAACTTATTTAACTTTTTTCCCTCTTGGTAGACTGCTGTTGTTTGACATGTATAGTGATGCAGACGCCATAAAGGTGTAATTGCTCTCAGTTTAAATTTGTGATAATTATTCTCATATTAGTTTTGAAATAAATATTCTACTATTTTAATCCTTTCAAAAACAAGCTAATTTTGCACAGCATCCTGTTAAATATTTGATGTGCAGAATTTCCCATCATCAGAATACAAACACGACCCCAGCGCTGTATATGGAAAGTAGAAACACAATCGAGGCACTTAAAACTCCTCCCGTGCGTAATTTAAAGGCTCTAGACTCCCTATATAAGGTATCAGAAACCACACGAGTGCCTGATAACTCCTCACAGAATGACACGAAATATGTTCAGGTTTCAGTGCGTTTTCTAAGAAGAGTCTCGGGTTAAGAGATGAAAAGGCTGATTATTATTTACATGAGAAATTCGGTGTCCAGCCATGTGTGTGAATATTATAGTAGTTGTTCCTCGAGATATCTGGGCAGTGTACATTTTTGTTTCTGTTAGGGAGAACGTGTTAAAGAAAACGGGTTTGTCGGGGCAACTCAAGTACCTTGAGTTTAGTACTTTCTTTGCCGTCATATTACTTCTCCTTCTCCATCCTCCCCACTTCCTCCTCCTCCTCCTCCTCCTCCTCCTCCTCCTCCTCCTCCTCCTCCTCCTCCTCCTCCTCCTCCTCCTCCTCCTCCTCCTCTTTCCTCTTTCCTCTTCCTCCTTTCCTCTTTCCTCCTTTCCTCCTCCTCCTTCCCCCTCTCCTCCTCCTCTCCTCCTCCTCCTCTCCTCCTCCTCTTCTTCTTCTTCTTCTTCTTCTTCTTCCTTCTTCTTCTTCTTCGTCTTCCATCTCCCTCCCTCCATCTCCCAGCTACTGCCCTCCCATTCCTCCTCCTCTCCTCCTCTTCTCCCTCCCCTCCTCCTCTTCTCCCTCCCCTCCTCCTCTTCTCCTCCTCCTCCTCCTCCTCCTCCTCTTCCTCCCCCCCCCCTCCTCTCCTTTTCCCTTCTCTTCCATACCAAAAGAGGTCTCCTTCAGTCAAGAGCCAGTAGGAGCTGTCGTTGTATTTCGCGTCATAAATAAAGCGTACTTCATTTTATTACGACTTTCAAGTACTTTTTAGTGTTTACCTCCTTTTAGGAGGTTAGATGAAATGAAAGAAAAGTGAAAAGGAGAGAAAAAACGGATGGGTAGAAAAAGAGAGAATGGAGAAAAACAAGAGGTGGATAAAAAAATCTAAAGAATAACAGAAATGTGTTGAGAGCAAATTGAAATTTGCTCTCTTTCGCTCGCTTACTCACTCACTCGATCTCTGTCAGTCTACACACACACACACACACACACACACACACACACACACACACACACACACACACACACACACACACACACACACACACACACATACACACACACACACAGGTATATGTTTTTTTTCTGTCTTACTCCTTTACTCCTCCCTCCGTGACGCCCTCCCTATCTCCCCCTAGTTCCCCCTCACCTCTTCTCCCTTAAGGT
>NC_051386.1:51296700-51301700 GCF_015228065.2 Penaeus monodon | reverse complement strand
CGATTTTTATATACACAGGAGATAAAAGAAATATTTATAATTTGAAGAAGGGGATGTTGGGAATGCAGTGGAAATGTTTATTACTGAAGAAGGGTTGAACATACTGAACATGTAAATAAATTCAGTATTAGATCAAGTATATTACCTCTTGTCTTTTTATTCTCTAAACCGCCAAGTGAGAGCAAGTGCCAATTGCTCGTATATTAACAAATTCGCTCGCTACACGGCATGAACCCTTGACCTTCGGAGAGATGACCTCACCTGTATGTTGTAGGTCATGAAACCGCAGAATCCCGATCCCGCGGTCTTGGTCCGGCGTGGCATGCGGTCCTTTCTTGTTTGTGTCATAGCCCATCTCCTGACTCCTCCCTCCCTTTCATCTCCCAATCCCCACTCCCCTTCCTCTGCCATGCCCAGGGATGAGAGGGCATGAGGTCATTAGTCTGGGTATCATATGTCCATCTTGATATTAGAGTTAATAAAGAAACTCAGCTGTTTTCTTCTCCGTCGCCTTGCCTTCTGTGTGATGGTTCCTATCACAAGCATTTGTAACGTGTGTGGAGACGGGATAACCAAACACGTTAGGGGATGCGAAGCTTATTTTAAAGGTAAATTAAGTCTCGTTGAAGTCGTTACGAAAGAATGGAATTGCTGCATTTGAATTCGATACATTTAGGAGGATTGTGGTTGTTTCGTTATGAATTCTGATCTCTCGCCCTCTATTTTGATTGAATTTCTCATTGCACATACTTTGAACCCGATCTCTCCCCGCGATCACCTTCGCCACACTCCGCCTCGCTCCGCCTGCAGGGAGGTGCCCGCAGAGTCGCGCCGAACTATGCTTGGCTCCTGAGTCTGCGGGAGGAGGATGTGCCCATTAGACTGACCGATTTATCTATAATATTATGACCATCATGGTTGTCAGGGGAGTTGAGATACTTAAGACCTGTAGCGGCGGAGGAGGAGATGGAGGAGGCGGTAGCAGAGAGCCACTCGACACAGAGGCTTCTTTGTGCGCCCCGTCAGTGCAGACACCTTATGCGGTGCAGTGTTCTGGCAGCGGTTCTGGACGGAGGGAGGAATTGACCTTTGCATTTATAGGTGTTAGTCTCGGTTGGGGATTTTAGGGGAGAGAGTCAGGGGAATAGGGGCGAATTTAGGGATCGAAGGGTAAGCTAGATCAGTGATATATGGCTGGCTTTGTGAGGCGGATTAGAGATGGTTTGAGACAGAGATTTACTTCGAAGGCGACGCCAGTCAGAGGATTATAATTACCAAGAAAGGCTATCCCTTTGGGGAATTTATTTGGTCTGCTTCATTAAGCTTTTGATTCAACTTTAGTATTACAGATCTGGTCATTTCCCTTAATCGACCCTGAGGGATGTGTGGAGTCGACCTAATAGTTAACAGATCACTCGGAAATATCTTGTTTATTGACATTGTTTTTCGTTTCCGCGGTTAGAAGCACTGTCAACAACGGTAAGGCTTATCTGAAGACTTTCTCAGGGCTATTAGGTCAAAATGCTATTTACCAGCCTTTTGATATTTATTTATTTATTTTCTATATGTTCACACACATTTAATAATTTGTAAGCGGATATCCTCATATGCATTGAGATCACCCTCTATAAACATGAAAAATATGTATATGAAATGAATTTTGCAAGAGGTCTTTCCTATCCTTAAGTCAGAGAGAAAATAATATTTCGCAAGGTCCGACTCAAATAAACAAATGATTCAAATAAATGGAGATAGCGGTTTGACTACTGCAAAATCATGACAAGATAATCAACACCATAAAACGAACATACAACCCTCGGGACATGGACTTGTGTCAGCATTTGACCTCAGCGCTGACCTCACACAACTCTCTTCATGCATGAACTAATTTTTAACCCAAACAGTATTGTTCTTGAACTTGCAGATCGTTAACTCACTGCTCGAAGGGTTATTGATAATGAAACATATTACTCGCTCAGCAAACAAATGTACTATGGCACGTAGTCTTTTTTTAAAAGGCTTCCAATGTTTGTAAATGCATGATGTGACCATAAGCATATTTTTCAATTAAAAATTAAAAGCGAAATCTTATATACAGAAGCAAATGTAAATCTCTGAGACCGGGTGAAACGTGTGTTCAAAACCATTTTTCATAACCCGGAATTCTTAGCCGGAAACCGCGCGCCTTGAACACTGCAGAATGTGGAAGACTTTCAACACATAAGGGAGCGCCGGGAAGAGACTACGGGAGGAAGTCTGGCCCCAAAGACGGAGTGCGCCACATGTAGAGTGCCGATGTGTGGCTAGGTTGGCATCTCAGGAAGGCACGCGGGTACGTTAAGGGAGTACCTTAGTGCCCATCACTGCTAGCCCAAAATGAAGGCCCTTGAGAATGATCCGACACTTTTTCTCGCTCTCGCTTCAAGTCTGTTTTTAAGCTGAACATTCATTGAGGAAGGTATTTGTTTTGTAAGATTTGGAAGTGGGAAATTGATTTAGATTATGGTCGAGTCGTGTCGAAGGGATGGAGTCAGTCTCCTCAAAGAAAACGGAATCGTCCAGGCTGTCTTTACGAGGGGGACTGTAATAATGGTCGGCTCTGCCTTTTAGCGAAGCACTTAGGTTCTAGTCGGGGTTGAAAGGGACAGCTGTTACTTAAACAGACTATGAAATGTGCCGCAGATGAGGCTACTTAGAGCATGATCAACATCACATTTGGTAAGAAAGGAATAAATATTGGAGATAAAGATGTAATTCTATAATTTATTTTTAGAAGAAAATTGCGAAATTGAATTGCAATTTTCATAAGTTACCAATATATAGAGAAAAGAAATGTGATGAAGGAAGCGGAACAGCCCACGCCGCTGCCTTGGGTTACCGGCGGTGTGTCTCGGCGCCAGAGGACTTGTCAGTGATGTTTATGTTGTGTCAGGCCGCCGGTGAAGCTTTTGTATGTGTTGTTTGTGTTGTGTCCTTCGGGTGGGGAGCGGGGAAGGGACTTGTACTACGTGCATTCACAGCTGTGCCAGGGAGATGTGTGGCGCGATGCCTAAGAACAACATGGCATGCACGGATTCTTACATGTGTGCGTGCGCGTGTGCACACTCACTCACTCACAGACAAAAAAGGTGCATTTAATGCTCAAATTACACTCCATTGCTCTGACGAACAGGATCGTCCCCCAAGGGTACTTTAAAATGCCCAGGTTGATGTTGATTTTTTCGGGTGAAGGTCTGCAGTACGAATGTTGGAGAATAATGATATGTATCTAATTAGTTAGCAGAAGAGATGATGGAGACAGAATGAATATAGAGCTGGGAAAGAAAGAACACTTGATATTAAAAAGAAATAGAAATAGAGGAGAAAAAGAGGAAAATAGAAAGAGGAAATGACGGGGTGGCGAAGAAACAGGAATAAGAAATATAACAAAAAGAATTGAAAATACTATATCAGACAAAGTGAACATAAATAATTCACAAAAAACAAACAAACAAGGAAGACTATCAAAGAAAGTAAAAAAAAAACATTGATAAAGAAGGAAGTAAACTAAAAAATAAAAACTTGACGGGAAGTGACCGACACGAGTGAAGCAGATGTGTCTTCATGATAGTGCCGCGATGATGGCACCAAAGAAGGAATCATCCGGGAATGGTGCCAGACCGTATTTGGTAGGCCTAGTTGGCAGCGGGCTCGTTCACGTGCAACAAGTGGACTGAACTTAAAAGTGACCTCATGTCTGTTTTCTCTCCGTGTCGTGTTTGTGAACGGTTTAGTCCTTACTTGCACTGGGGTTATTTGCACACGTACACAGACTCGCATATTAGGGTCGGATCGATCAATACCCGAGGGGAAAAAAGGGGAGACCGAGATCAAGAGAAGAGGAGTCATTATTGGAATTAGGGGTAATTATAGGATGTTCATGAAAAGGTAAATAAGAGAGAGAGAGAGAGAGAGAGAGAGAGTGAGAGAGACAGGAAGAAGAGAGAGGGAGATGGAGCAGGAGAAGAAGTGAGGGAAAGGGAGGGGAGAGAAAGGGAGAGGGTGAGGAAAGGGAGAGGGAGGGAGAAAGGGAGAGAGAGGGAGAAAGGGAGAGAGAGGGAGAAAGGGAGAGAGAAGGAGAGAGAGAGAGAAGAAGGAGAAGGGAGGGAGAGGGAGAGAGATAGAGTCAGAAAGTTGGAAAGGTGTTTACGTGCTTGCAAGCAAGTGTTTATGAAAGCCCGAAATGACCACGGGAAAAAAAAGTTTTGGAGTTTGTAAGCCACACGTGTCTCGACCCCACACCCCCTCCCTCCCCTTCTTTCTCCCTCGACCCCCCCCCCCCACAAGAGTCGCATGACGTGGCAGGGTCAGCGCCCCCTCCCCCCCACCTCTCTTTCACCCTATCCCTTCGTAGGAAGCCGTGATCTCGCGCCCTGGCTTATTGTAGACATTTTGCTGGAGTTGCAACTCGGCTTGAATGTCAATGAACTTGCAACGGCACAAGTTCGGTAATGAGAAATAGTTTGGCGGTTGACGTTTTGGGCAGGCGTGAGGAAGGGCCGCGTGGTGATATGGCGTCTGGGAGGAATGAGTTCGCAGGGGAAAGTCATCACCCTCTGTAGTGGTATAATTGTACCATCATCATCACACCGTAACCATCATCATCATCGTCACACTAGTGGATTACTTCAGGCATCGTAATCACTTTCGCCCTACAATCAACTTACGTCTCGTAATATCATCGCACCATCACATTTACTTAAGTCTCGTAATCACTATCATCGTTTGTCTTCATTACCATCATAATCATTACAACCCGTATATATCAATACTACGATCACCTTATTGCAAAACCATTCCCACTGGCCATAAATTGGATTTAACACGCTATGAATTTTATCACAACACCCATAGTGCCAAATCGCTCATTCCATATTCATGTGTTGCCGATGCATGTGCTGCAGGCGAGCGTGGAATGTTGCAGAGGCGAGGATTGTATACATTATCATATCGTTATCGAC
>NC_051386.1:51279200-51286700 GCF_015228065.2 Penaeus monodon | reverse complement strand
TTCGTGATTTTTTTTTAAGTGAGGTTCATTGAAGACTGTTTCGTGGAAGTAACTTTTTTTTTGTAAGGGTGGTAAGGGTAAGACTGTTTCATGTTCTCTGAAGACTTTCTTATAAATCACCCTTCGTTATGAGTGGAGTTGACTATTTCTTGTAAGTCACTTTTTGTTAAAGCGATTCTTTCCAAGGTTAAGAAAATGTACATCGATTTTTCCAAGTGTGTTCGAAAGGGAAATTTCAGTCTCGCGAATGATGTTAATCTTGGGGTTAGGAATGGGTCATTAATAATTATTGACGCTGCTTTATTTGGTATTGGATAGATGCTTCTGAAAGCTGTTTTACTCTTTTGGTCTTTGTTTTCAAAGAGCGAGAAGAACAGAAAAGGAGGCGAATAGAGACAGAGACAGAGAAACTAACAGACAAAACGAGACAGAGAGACGGGCAAATACCCCGTTATGTCAATTGTAGACATACCTCTCCCTCCACGAGCGGATGCACTGATGGATTCTCGTTGTTTATCGCATGGTTGGCGGACCTGCTGCTAATTCTTGAGATTTTGCTGATCTTGCCGGATAGTTGGCAGACGATACGCTTGTAACCATAAGTTAAGATCCTTTTTTGTCAACATTTCTCGAGTGTCTCTCAAATCAGTCCTGTCACTTGAAGACGGTCCCTTTTAGCTTCTGTTGTGGGATTTTAATTTCCTTTTGTTCTTCAGGTATTTCCTCCTTTCTTCTTAAGATTAAGAAACTTTTGGAGGAGGGGGCAATTTCTGCGTTGGCGGGAAGTAGGTCACGTTTTTTTTATATATATATATATCACTTTTCCCGGGTTTTATTCGCCTTTTGTTTTTGTTTTTCTTCTTATTCACCATTCTGTGTGTGGGAGGGTGTGCGGGCATGCGTTTGTATCATTTCATGTGTGCTTGCATGCGTGTTGTGTGTGTAGGTGCGCGTGGGCGGTTTCGTATCACATGACGACGTGTGCTCACAGCAGGTGGACCACAGCGCGTCGCGCCGACCGCACCACAAGCCGAAGCCTATCTCCGCTCACCATCTTGTCTGGTCTCGTCGTCTGACCAATGTGCGTGCGACGGGGGTGTGGGGCGTGGGTGTGGGGGCCTTCCTCGCCTCCGTTCGTCCCTGGGCGAGTCTAGCAGGCAAGGTGTGGGTGGGGGGAGGGGGAAATCTCACTATTAAATATCGAGATATTACATAATGTAGGTTTTGTCCGAGGTTACGAGGATGACTGTATGCCTGAAAGCGAACATTGGCATGTACACGCACGCACGCACGCACGCACGCACGCACGCACGCACGCACGCACGCACACACACACACACACACACACACACACACACACACACACACACACACACACACACACACACACACACACACACACACACACACACACACACACACACACACATACACACACGCACACAGAGTAAACTAAATATACACAGAAGAAGCGCTCCTCCCTGCCCACACACATGCACACAGTGCATGCTTACAATGAAAGAATCCCACTGCCGGTTGATTCCAAGTGACATCTCATATTTTTTTATAAGTGGAATTTAACGACCAGTTCAATTTGACCGACAAATACGTTTATTTTTTCATATATATATTTTTCAACATCCGACGCCCAATAAACCGGTGTAAAAATGAACTCGCGCGGCCCCCAGGACAAGTTACCCATACCAAAGTACACATTTCCATGAAGCATGAGCACCTGGGGGCCTCGCCAGGTATGGAGAGGTCAGGCGCGGGTGAAGTTCAGCGAGGAGGGGAGGTAGGGAGGGAACAGGACCCCCACCCCCCTTCTCCTACTCCTCCGTTACCCCTCCACATGTCCCTCCCCCCTCTCTTCAACATCCCCCTCCCCCTCTCTCGCTTCCACATGCTCCTCCCCCCTTCCCATCTACATGTCCGCCCCCCCTCCCCTCTCTCCACCTCTTGCTGTATATGGCTGGACAATGGCTCGGTGGACGACCAGCGTGGCGGGCGGGACACGCGCATGCTTCAAGCCGACGACCAAATTAATGCTTACATTCGCTCGATTTACATGGGGCGTGCGTGCATTGCGGGGAATGAATGTAAATATGGCGCTTCTGATGGCTCGGCTCCGGGGACAGGCGGCCCGACCTTATGGGGTAACGTTCGGCGAGGGAGAGGCGGAGGGGGGAGAGGAGGACGCATGGGATGAAAAGGAACTTACAGGACGGGCGCCGAGACAGGAAGTGTGTGTAGAAAGAGGGATAGGTGCACACACATACGCAGACACATACACGCTAGCGCGCGCGCAGACATACGCAGAGAGAGAGAGAGAGAGAGAGAGAGAGAGAGAGAGAGAGAGAGAGAGAGAGAGAGAGAGAGAGAGAGAGAGAGAATGAATGAAAGAATGAATGAATGGATGAATAAATAAATAAGAGAGAGAGAGTAGATGTACACAGACTGGAATGGGGGGGGGTCTGACTCCTGTCTGAATGGCTGTTTAAGGTTTCAATTCCTTGAAGATCCAGATTCCTTCGAGAGCTGTCGAGTATGTGCCATGCTGCCTCGGGAATCCTTGATACCTTGAGGAGGACTGATGCCGAGAACACCGGTGATTTATGAAGGATCTAAAGAAGCAAATAAGGGAGTGGACTCTCTCTCACACACGCACGCACACACACGCACACACACACACACACACACACACACACACACACACACACACACACACACACACACACACACACACACACACACACACACACACACACACACACACACACACACACTCACTCAATTTCCCACAGATCCCAGGTTCCTCGCTGGTGGCGGTGGCCAAGTGATCACAATAGAGCCTTAATGTCCGTGGGAGTAGGATGCCCGAAATCCGTACCCATGCCCTCTGTCGGTGGGACGTGTAAACTCAGTCTTCGTTAGTTGCAGCCTTGGGATTTCTGCGATGTTAACTTTTTAAATACATTGTTTGAAGGGAGCTGTGTTGTTTGTGTTGTGTGCTTATGTTTGTTTGTAGGCGCGCGCGGAAATTGAGCTAATAACCGTTATATTGATTATCTTATTAGTTATCAATCAGATCACAGCCATAAAACCTGCTATGAATCCAAATGCTTCCTTGGATATTGGCGTGTGGTGGTTGCAAGAGACAGACACATTAGAAACAGTCAGTGGCTGCCTGGGGCGAAACTCAGAGCGAATGAGAAATGACAGTCCTCCTCTGCAACGCCGTGGCCACGTGACACCGACGCGAATACGACCAGTTGATCATGTTCAGCGCCTGCAGTCTGACCCGCGTGCGAAACCCGGGCGAGAAATTAAGGATTATTACTTGTTTGCAGACCTGTGTTTATGAATCAGCGCAGTGTATTTATGGGCTTATATTTTGCCTTGGTTTATTCTGAAATAAATGTGCATGAAGGCTGGTGTCATAGTTCACTTGGCGGGATAATAACGGGCCTGTTGCAGATGTTCTGAAGTATGAATTTATGACATCAGCTTGAATCCTTACCTCCATACCTGACTAACTCTAAACCATATTACGAACTAATATTACAATGATAATTGTGTAAAATGAGTACAATTAAGGTATTATAATTTTCTTCTATAAAAAATGCACGTTTTCGTTCTCTTTTAGAATCGAACACAGGTACCCAAACGTTGGGGGCATTTATCTGTCGGATTCTCCTCTAAACATCAGTTTCACCATCAGGATTTCTCAACCTATTCATCAATTTTCGGCCGTAATCCAATACGAGACGTGACCTGTTTTGAGCGAACTTCAAAGAGATATGGGAAAATGAAAAGCTGCCAACATCCTTCCCGCTGGTCATCAGATATCCACATTTTAATAGGGAAAGTGTTGAATTTCTCTATTTTTATGGAAGTTTGAAGTCCTAAGTGATGTTAAGATGAATGTTAATTTACAACTTGGACACAGTATGAAACGCTGAATGTTTGCAGCGTCCAAACGTTCTGAAACAAAATATGAACTTCTATTACTGAAATAATCGAGTTCTTTCAGTCATGGGCCATTTTTTAACTCACGTAATTTAGCACAAAAGGGAGGATTTTCTCATTCCAAAAAGGTTTGTACGCCTCTCACAATTTTTTGCGAGGAAAGATTCGTTCGGAAATTGCTCCTTGAGTGCAGTCTCCGTAAAATCGAACATGCCAATCTTTGGTTCCTTGGTGTAAGCGTTACTTTTTTGTTGTTTGTTATCTCGGGGCTCGGAGATTATTCTGTGGTTGACAGTGAGTGCAACAGTGACCAAGTTCATGTTATATTCTGTGCCAGAATCTTCAAGGTCGTGGGATTCCTGGGTTGAGAGTCGTTGGTTTCTAATTAATTGCATTTCGAGATCATGTTCTTTATGTTAATTGACTGAATTGAGTCATTTAATCTTTATAATTATTATCACTATTAAAATGTAATGTTACTGGATATTGATGCAGCGATGCACCCTATTTTACGAGCATGTTTGTTTCTCTTAAAACCCGAGATGAGATATATATAATGTTTACTCAGATAATCCTGAGAAAAAGTGGTCCCAGATATTTTATCAGACGGAAACTACTTCTTTTTCGTATGTTTTTGCTTTCTCTCTCTCTCTCTCTCTCTCTCTCTCTCTCTCTCTCTCTCTCTCTCTCTCTCTCTCTCTCTCTCTCTCTCTCTCTCTCTCCTTCTTTCTCTCCTTCACTCTCTCTCTCTCTCTTTATCTCTATCTCTTTCTCTCTTCTCTCTCCTCTCTATCTATCCCATCTCTCGCACACCCACAAACACCTTTCCACTTTCCTAAATCCGATTCTCTCACCCACTTCCCATTCCTCATGCGCTGTCCCATTTCCTTTTTTTCACATGTCTCATCTCTCACTTCCCCCTCCGACCTTAACCCCCCCCCCCGCCTAACCTCCCAGGCCTAAGACCTCCCCCCCCCCTCCAGCATCCTATCTCTCCGCTATCTGGACCTCCCACAATAGGCTTGTCGGGATCCCAGCCGAGTCCCTTCAAAGGCTCATCGTTATGGCATCGACTTTTGTGACGCCCCTTTTGCGCATCTTCGAAGCTTCCTCTTTCCCCCGGACAGAAGGAAGTGGGGGAGAGGAGGGGGGGAGGGGAGGATGAGAGGTGGGGGGGAATGGGAGTTGGTGCGGGAGAGAGGAAAGGGGAGCGGGAGGGATAGGAGGTTGGGAGGAGAAAGGAGGGAGAATATAGCAGAGGGAGATGGGTATGAGGCAAGGCACTGGTAGGAGTAGGGGTAGGAGAGAGGGAAGAAGAAAGAAACGAGGAAGAAGGAGGGGGAGAAAAGGAAGAAAGAGAAGGAGGAGAAGGAAAATTAGGAAGAAAGAGAAAGAGGAAAAGGAAAAGTGAGTGATAAAGATAGATAGACAAACATAGAGAGAGAGAGAGAGAGAGAGAGAGAGAGAGAGAGAGAGAGAGAGAGAGAGAGAGAGAGAGAGAGAGAGAGAGAGAGAGCGAGAGCGAGAGCGAGCAGTAACAAAACAGTCGAGGTGCTGTTTTTTTTACGCAAAACGGGTGACACAGAGGTGTTTGAATCACCGTTGGCCGATGGAAATTTTGACTTTCGGCGGGAACCTTAGTGAGATTTTCCTTTGCCCTTATTTTATTTGTACTGCGTTCGCACTTTTTCTGTTTATTTTGCTTTGTGATGATTAATGACGATGGTAAGGTATCAGTGATGATAGCTAACGGATTTGCTGTGATACTGATAGCAGTGATAGAAATGGAAGTAAAATAGTAATGATAAGATATGATAATGATGATGATAATGTTAATAATAATAATGAAATAATAATATTAATGAAAATGATAATAGCAGTAATGATAATAATAAAGACATGATAATATTAATGATAATAACAATAATAACAACAATAATAATAATAGGAATAATGGTGATGTTGATAAATGCCAATAATCATAATAATAACAATTGCAATAATGTTATAATTATCATCATTATCATCATCATCTTCATTTTTTTTTTCTTCTTCTTCTTCTTCTTCTTCTTTTCTTCTTCTTCTTCTTCTTCTTCTTCTTCTTCTTCATTGTTATTATAACGCTGGTCATCAATATAGACTAGTTATCACAAATATTACATCACAATAAAATTACTATGTCTTGTGTGTGTGTTTTTTTTATTATATTTATGCTATTAAAAGATTCATTTTACAAAACGGGTAAGGCACTGTGCGCTTAAAGATAGAATGTAGCCTCGGGCCGCATATACGATGTGTTTCGGTATCTCCTTAACTGCCAGATGATTAAAGATAATTAAAGGGTGAGTCTTATGAAGTTTTTAAAAGGGAGGTTAAGTCGGAGCGATCTGGCGGTAAGGTCAGTCTTCAGGTAGTGACGGAGATGGATGGAGATAGATGGAGAGAGGGAGAGGGTGAAGAAGAGGGAGGGGGAGAGGGAGAGGATGAAGCAGAGGGAGAGGGAGAAAGAGAAGGAAAGGGGAAAGGGGAGAGTTAGTGGAAGGATGAGAGAGAAGGAGTGGGAAAGGAGGGGTTAGAAGGAGATGTAGAAACAGAAACAAAGAGGGGAAGAGAAAGGGAAGAAGATAGAATGAGAGAGAGGAGGGGGCGGGGGCAGAGACAGCGAATGCAGACACGAGAATGATGGGGGAGACAGAGACGAATAGAGAGAAGACGAAGTTGAATAGCAATGTGGTTGTACACAAGGCAGCTTTTATGTTACGTGCATAATAGGTCGAATTTTGTATTTAACGGGAATGGGTTTATGAATGTTTCATAGTATTAAAATGTTTGTTCTGTAGTTGGTATTAAAATTCAGTTTTGCTTAAACATTAGCTTTGTTTTAATATGCAAAATGTCTTTTATTTTTTATTTTATTTATTTATTTATTTATTATTTATTTTATTTATTTTTTTTTTTGGAGGGGGGGGGGGTATTTAAGGCCAAGAAAACTAATGGAAGACGGTGGTTAGTGTGAAGCGAAAGATAATGAGAACGCTAATGCCTCGAGAGCTGCAGGGAAGATGGGGAATAATCAGATAATGAAGAGGGCTACAGAAGGAGTGTAATAAATCAGCTGAAGTTTCCTGCCCGGAGGAAACGCTTTGTAGATAAAACAGAGGGGAAACAGTGTAATGGACGAAAAAGGGGGGGGGGGGTGAGTATGGCGATTATAAAAAGAGGAAAATAGGAAAAAAATCCGGAATCATAATGATGAAGAGGGAGGGCCATGACTATTATAAAGAAGGAATGATAGGAGCATCATAATAATTCCAAAAAAAAAGGAAGATAAGAAAAAACTAAAACAAAATGATTATAGAAAAAAAAGAAAAAGAGAGAGAGAGAAAAAAAAGATTCTCTTCAACATATCCTATTTGTCTTCCTGTGCCCTTATCTTTTTTCGTGGAAATCTTTGCTGTGAAGATAAACTGCATGATCACCCCTTCCCCCCTTCCCTCATGCAAGCAGTCATGTAATCTAACCTTCGTCGGG
>NC_051386.1:51256700-51271700 GCF_015228065.2 Penaeus monodon | reverse complement strand
CCGGTCGGTGCCCCGAAATGCCGCTCGAACGGTTTCCAGGCACCTGCACACGATAACCGGTTTGTTTATTGGTTTAGGCCGGTTAGGGAGGAGATAGGCTCTCTTGGGCTCTCTCGCCATTGATCTGCTGAGATGCTCATGGATGGGGAGTGGGGGTGGAGGGGGAGGGTGGCCCGTATTTGTTGCAGAGAATTATTTCTCTCCTTTTTGTTATGTATTCACATGGGTTAGTCTAGTTCGGTTCCTTACTCCGTGTTTTTTATTATTATTACTACTATTATCCTTACGATTTCTGATGCTCGTCTAAATCGCAATGGTATTATTATTATTATTGTTTTGTTATTGTTTCTTATATCAATTGCATTATTAATGTTATTATTGCATTATTCATTTTATATCCTCCCCTGCATCGTTATCACTACACCGCAAAAATTGCAGCAACAATGATAACAATAACATTAACAGCAACAACAACAGTGATAACAATAACAGCAACAGTGATAAAAACAACTGCAAGAGCAGCGACAGCAATGATAACAATAACAGCAACAATAACAACAGCAATGATAACAACAACAGCAATGATAACAGTAACAGCAAGAACATCAGTAACCAGACAGCCAAAGTCGCCACCACCATCATCACCTTTTGCTTATTTGTCCATCTCTGACCTTCGCAGAGATAAAGGTCAGTGCTTCGAACGCCCCGATTTGCTCTGGCCTTTCGGACGACAATGGCGTTATCAGTCCCGCGTTCTTTTTAAGGCGAAGGACCCTCAGTCTATCCTCTTGAGATGGTTACACACATGGCCGTGCTAGGACCCAACAGGTGATAGTCCTACGTGAGGTTAGAAGCCTTATCGTGGATATATCTGTATACGTATCTGTGCTTTGATGTATTTATGTGTATTTATAATTTTGTGTGTGTGTGTGTGTGTGTGTGTGTGTGTGTGTGTGTGTGTGTGTGTGTGTGTGTGTGTGTGTGTGTGTGTGTGTGTGTGTGTGTGTGTGTATAGTGTAGTGTAGTGTAGTGTAGTGTGTATGTGTGTATGCATATATGCTGTCTATATGTACCTGTGCGAGTGTTTCCCTAGAGTCGTATTTTCTAATATCCTTCCGTCCTTACCTGGATCTCCCTCGCGGTTCCGCTGATCGAAACACACCCTCAAGCACTCGCACTTATCTTGAGTTGGTACTTGGGGTTGACACTCGAAGCTGAAGATCGACGGGCGAGGAATGTCTTGACGTGCTCCTCAGTGCTACAGTGTCTCGTCTTGTTCGCTTTGCGTCGTGTTGTCGTATGTTGAGAGGCTTTGAAATAATTTGTAACCACCATCATTATTATTGCCATTATTTCTATGTTTACCAACACTATCATCATCCGTATAATGTAAACGCGCATATGAATTCTCACCATCACCATCGTAATTACTATCACTATCATCATCATCATCATCATCATCATATATTATCGTCACCATCTTCATCATCAACTCAGCTCTTCCTCATTCATTTTTGTGCCTTTTCTTTTTTTTTCTACCCTGTCCTCCTTACCTTTCTCCTCTCCATCATCTTCCCTCCCCTCTCCGTCTCCTCCTTCAAGTGTGCTCTCGTGGGATCGTATAAGAGAAATGCTCCAGCCTCGGCGCATGACATCATAGCGCCTCCACCAGACTACGGGAGCCTTTTTTTTCTGGGCACGGGAGCATATGGCGAACATCTTGCGCGCTTGTGGAGGACTGAGGAAGGAGGAGGAGGGGGAGGAGGAGGAGGAGGAGGAGGAGGAAGGGGAGGGGGGAGGGGGAGGAGGAGGGAGGAGGAAGGAAAACAAGAAGAAGAAGAAGAAGAAGAAGAAGAAGAAGGGGAAGAGGAAGTGGAGTGGGAGGAGGAGGGGAGAGGAGAAGTAGGTGAAGGTGAAGGTGGAAGTGGAGGGTGGAGAAGGAAGCAGGAGAAGGTGGTGGTTGTGGTGGCTCGTAGGCCTGAGATGCTTGCTAATTCCCTTCAACTTGCGTCTCCATTTCCCGAGTGAGGATGAAATGCAAAGCAGAAAATGGATGAAAGCTGGAATGAAGATATACACATCGTTGCTCAAGTGATTGCTAAAAAGCTCGTGCATGATAGGATTACTCGTAAACAAACAAATCGAAGGTCACATATTCATCCGCAAACAAACTCATGTTCAGGAGCGTTTACACAAACAAAAAGCCGACTCGCGAGCGTCTCACCCGTAAACAAACGCCGTACGCAATCTCGTAAACAAACCCTTGAACAAGCATTTAAACGCAAACGACTTCCCCGAGCGAGCGTAAAATCGGAGGGTCGTGAGCAACCATTAGCTCTTTGGCCTGTTATTGTGCATTGCAACTCCTCTCTCCCCCCCTCCCCCACCCGCCCTCTGACCCCCGAGGCATTATACTCCCGGCCCGCGACATTGTCTTTAAATTCACGGAGCCTGACCTTGTTTTTTAAAGCCCGTGAGCAAGCAATTAGTCCCGAAAGCTCGTGAGTGAGGAGCAAGGTCACGGAATGCGATCGATAAATGACTGCGAGCTTCGTGTGGCGAGTGGAGGCTCCGCCAGACCGCCCTCTGGGGACGGCCATTAGGCTTGTTAGGCCTTTGGACAACAGAAAGCGGCGACGACAGCAGGGAAAGAAACAATAGACAAGAAAACAGACGCAGAAAACACGAGTTTTTTGTGGTTCGTGAGCTTAGAAGAATCTTTTAGGAAGGTTAATGCACGAGAAAAATAGTTTTTAGATATCTTTGTCTACACCTAAAAAAACAAACTAATCCGCTCATGAGCAGCGGAGGGCCCGTGAATGAGCATAGAACAATCTCAAGGTCAAGGTGACAAATGATATACCTACGAACAGGTAATTAATTATGGGACACGGAGAGAGGGGCGTAGGAATCGTGCCCTGCAATGCTAGCTGCAATTTGTCAACAAGGGCGGGTATTGCTCTCGCCTGCCTGCCAGCGTGCCGTATCATGCATCACGGATTGATATTAATTATAGCTGCATTTGATAATAAATACTGTGTTAAACTTTAGAAAAATTTATTGTGTGGGACGTATGAGATTTCGACAAATGAATTATCTAGTAATTAACACGCTTAGAAATATACAAAATTTGGTTAATAATCATAGGGGTAATTGGAAAATTAATATAGACCCCAGTTTTGGTGAAGTTTTATGCAAATCAAGTATAAAATATTATAGTCCCAAGCAGGAATTTATGGCAAAGAGCAAAGGAAATCCAAGCGAGATAAGATGCGCCAAACAACAACCATGAGAAAAATTATGCAAGCTCATAAGGAATGAAAAAAGTTCATGAAATGAGAAACCGCACAATGAAAAGACTCTCACGAGGCCATGTGATTATACCTTCAGTAATGTGTAGTGAGGCGCCGTGAGGGGGAGGGATGGGGTGGGCGCGGGGGTGCCCTTCACCTGGGTATAAGCTGTGTGTTGGTGGCAAGATTCTGGTCGGTTTGTGGCATTTAGACTTTGGTTGTAATAATGCCGGCAGCCGGCTGGTGGAAGATGGGAGAGGGACAGGGAGAGGGAGAAGAGGGAGGGAGAGGAGGCAGCGAAGGGAGGGAAGGCGGGGAGAGGGGAGGCAGGTCTGGGTGGCAGGCCAGCAGCAGGCAGCGGCAGGGCTCAGTCAGTGGTCGCGCGGCTGGCGTGAGGGTCGGTGCAGGCCACCACCCGAGCGCCTCTCTCCAGCCTCCTCCTTCCCCGTGCGGCTCTCCGTCCGACGGCGCTGGTGAGCGGGCTGGGGGCGTGTGGCACCGCGCAGGATGCTCGAAGGACCCTGATGTCTCCCTTTCGGAGGGAGGACGGAGGCGTGAGCCTTGGGAAAGGCATGGCGTTCCTTCCAACTCTCGTGACATGTGCTTGTCGCTTCGAGCTCTGTCATCCTACCATATCACACGGATAGGAAATGGAAGGAAAGGGAAGAGAAAGAGAGAAAAAAATGTGAAGATACACAAGACCTTGATGACGCGTGTTCCTTCGTTTTTTGCTTCTCGGTCTGTTTTTTCGTATCACGTTGAGCGGTTGGGCGATCAGCGGGTACCGGAAGTAGTCGTCATCGTGTGCAAGGCGTGTGGAATAGTGTGAAAACTTACGAAGGGATGGATCCGCGCGTGTGGGCGTGTGGGAGGTAACAGACCTCGCACTCCCGCCCCCTCTCCATCCCCTACGGCCCACCCATTAGCTACCTGTCTACACTGTGCTGTGTCAGACGTTACGGTGCTGTGACGTAAGACTGTGGGAGGATCTGGTTACACTGCCGGGGTACCCAGAACAAGTTCAACAAGTGCCAGTCTCTGACACCTGGTTACCTGTGACTCGAAGTTCGCGACACGTTGCAGTGACAAAGGCATTCGTGTATATATAGTAAAAAAAAATGATGCGATGAAACCAGTGCTTTACATATTTATAGAGAGGCTAAGACAGTGGAAAGCAAATAAAGGGACTCGAAAGCGACATTGACCGTGACAGTGAAAGTTATAGGAAAGTGTAGATGTAACGCAACAGTGTCACTAAGAGAACAGTGACGAGTAATATTGAGAGCGTGCAGGGAAACCACCAGTTGAAATGGATATTGTCGTCATAAAAGAATTCAATGAAATTTGCATTTTAACACGCTTCTCAGTAAGGATAATTGACTTAATTATCCGAGCTTTTTTTACATAGCAATTTTTGGTTATTTGCGTTTCTTAAAATGCCAAAAACGCCGCGTCTTCTTTTGTTAATTATGCTGCATATTAAAGCCTGAAAAATAAAACGTCGCAGCGAGTGAAAAAAGATGTGAAAATATATTATAAATATCTCAGAAATTCTAAGGATGCACCTTGCAATGACATCACCATTCTCTGATAATGACACATGCGGGGTGTGGAAAGTTCAGGATATGATCTTAATGTCAGAAGTTGACATAATAGATCTCCCTGGTTGAAGGTTGAGGTGACAGCAGGAGATGGCAGTGGGCGCGAGGCAACAGGTTGGTTGTCCCTCTCACCAGCTTGATCAGAGGCACAGTTGGCCAGTTGAGTGACAGAATTGTTGCTTGCCTCTGTTATGATGACACCAATTGGCACTGCGGTTCCCTCCCATCCCGCTCTCGTTAGTTTTCTTTCTCTCTTTCCAAAAAAAAAAGAAAAAAAGAAAAAAAAATAGGATATCGATATGAAACACATCATTTTTTTGGGGCACTTGCAACAGCAGAATGGCACTGATGACAGGATAAAAGTGCCAGAAGAAAACGCGTACTCGACACACCACTGCCAGCGTTATTCCATTCCTCGATGCATGTCGTGCTAGTTCGTCACGCCAACAAATTAATAATTCGAATATAAAAACGCAGTGACTTCCGGAGGGAGGTTATGCGAAAGAGAGGGAGAGAGAGCGCGAGAAGAACAGAGCGGAGGGGGAGGGGAGGGAAGGAGGGAAGTGCACAGCCAGCAGCTGCCAGGGTCCCAGTGGCATGGTGCCGCAGTCTGTCACTGGTGCTGCGTGCGAGAGAGTGTGTCCCAGTTCGTCCGGGCACTACCGCTCAGGCAGAGTGTCATGTGGGCCATAGAGAGAAATATGAAACCTTTTCATGTGGTGTTGTGGATATGTGGCATGTGGTATCATTAACGAGGAGATTTGGATAGAGCGAAGAAGGATGTGAATTACGTTGAATAAGTGTTTCAGCGTTACTGAACATGTTTGATGTACAAGTCTTAAACACCTGCAGAACACCTGTGTCACGTGTTTATATGTTTATTTGTTTTTCTTCTGATAATGGAGTTTAATGACCCCGCTGAATGTTGGTCAAGGGTGATAAGTGCAAAGTGATTTCAAAAATATATTTGTGCAACGATTGTGTTATTTTCATTGTGATTGCCTGTGAGTGTAACAATGTCAACATGCATTGCGAAATTCAAACGGTCTTGTGTTTTTGCTTGTAACAGAAAAAAAACGGAGAAAGAAATGATGACAGTTTTGGGACGTGACAAGTCGACAAACGTCACCAACGCCACGCCTCTTCTGAAGAACGTGTATGATTTTTTTTCTGTCCTTACGGGTTCCTCAGGGTTTATCTCCTAAGGGCTCGTAAAAGGTACTCAACCCTCGCTGTTTCCCTGCCTGCCACGGCCCAACACATCTGTTAATGGGCTGTTTAGTGGTGTTTTACGTGGATGACATATTAACCAGTTGGCGAGTGTGTGTCACATGTTGACGACGAGTATTTTACCTTTTTTTCTCTCAGAACTTTTCTCCAGCATCGGGTGTAAGTTGAACTGTGCTTCATCGGGTCGTAAAGGACGGACGTGGTAGTTATAGTGATTTTGCGACGATCGTTGTGTCGTGCATGTTATGTCCAAGGATGATGGAAAAGATGGTGATTCTTTTGAGAATCATTTGGTAAAAGTGATCATATTTACGAGTCAGTAGAGAATCAGCGTTGAGATAAATGTTCCCGTTCGTATTAGAAAAAAATGCGTAAGCGTAATGATAAATATTGTTGATAAATTTTTGAACTTGCTTAACAAAAATGCTTTTTAGATTTTTAAAATGATATGGATAATGATGGTCCTTGTCGTGTTACATGACCTAGCTTATTGCAGTCGTATGACCCCGGCCTCGAAATATATTGATTTTTTCAAGTTCACCTTTTCTAAGCTCTTTCTTTCTTTCTTTCTCCCTCTCTCTTTCTCCCTCTCTCCCTCCCTCTCCCTCCACACGATCATAACTCCCACTACACACACACCCGTGCCCCTTCCACACATACGTATAAACACTCCTACTCACGCTCACTCACAGACTCACCTCACCCTCATTTATAATCCCATTCTCCTACTCGCCTCACTCTCATTCACTCAGTTATATCCTCATTATCTCACTCACCTCACACTCATCCAAACTCACCCAGTCTAGTATCCTGGAATAATCCCATCCCGGTCTTTCATGATGTTTATTTTATGTGACCTCGTTTCGCAATATTGATTGGCGTTATCCACAGTCTGTCGAAACGGCGTGTTTATGCAGATTTCGGATAATTGGTTTGTTCAGAATGAAAATTACGAATATACGGAACGATTAGGTTTTTCAAAATTTTATTTTGTTTTATTTGTTTTTATTTCTTTTGTGTGCGTTGTTTAATCGCTCTGTGTTGTTTTGGCGAGCGGGTTGGCCAGTTGCTGGTCCAATCTCGAGACGGTTCTGATGAGAAATCCCTTTGTTGGTTCTCTCTCTCTCTCTCTCTCTCTCTCTCTCTCTCTCTCTCTCTCTCTCTCTCCTCTCTCTCTCTCTCTCCTCTCTCTCTCTCTCTCTCTCTCCTTTCTCTTTTCTCTTCTCTCTCTCTCTCCTCTCTCTCTCTCTCTCTCTCCTCCCTTCTCCTCCTCTCCCCTCCCTCCTTCCCTCCCTCCCTCCCTTCCTGCCCTCCCTCCCTCTCCCTCCCTCCTCCTTCACTCTCCTCCCTCCCTCCCTCCTTTTTCTCTTACTCATTCACTCACACACACACACACACACACACACACACACACACACACACAACACACACACACACACACACACACACACACACACACACACACACACACACACCAACACCAACGTACGCGCAAGCAAGCAGGCAACCTCGGCGCCTCGCGTATCCAATGCCATTAATGCGCATTGTTCTTACAGAGAGACACCAAATGGCATTGTTAATAAAACCCAAATTTCCCACTTCGCAAAGCCCTCAAGGCCGGCGGTGGCTGAGTGCATGAGCAAACAGGGTGACAACTGCACCGGTTGCGCTTGGAGAACTTGTTTTGTTTATGGGGTGTAAATATTCCGTCGCGGCCGAGAGATGGCGCTGACTCTCCCGTCGGCGGCTCCTTGGATTTGGACAGAGGAACTGAGGTCGATGAGTAGGAATGGTTTAGTGTCGTTTATCAGTCATGAAAATGTTGTTCAAAGAATGTCTGTCGGGGATGGGCTGTTCTGTTGGCGCCTTTTCATTGGTATTCATTATCTTTTTTTTTCATTCTGATTTATGGCCGTCTCGTCAGCTCTAACTGATTTATAGTGTTGATGATGACAATAATGATAATGACAGTGATTGAAAGCTTAAGGCTGGTCATAACGATAACTGGATATATGATTAATGCATGGCGACATGACAGATATTCGTTATAAAGTTTGTGATTGTAGATCAGGTGAAAATAAATAGTTTCCTTTTACAGACACGTGCTAGCATTTACAAAATTATAAGCATACTGACTAAGGTTAAAAAGGAAAATCGTTTACGAAACGAAGTTGCAGTGTTGCGACTCGCGTACCCGGTGTTGTGGAGCTCATCACGAACGGTGGATGGCAACAGCCCTCCCCGGGAGGGGCAGGGCAGGAGATCGAGTACTCGTGCCCTTATATGCTTATACGCACACACACGCGTGCACACGCACACGCACAAACGTACTTTTTTTTACAGTACATATTTTTTTTCTTTCACTTCAATTAGTTATGCTTTAAATGACTTGGGATTCCATTGGTCGTTACAGCGAATCTAGTTTTATTATTTATTGATTATTTCTGTTGGGTTACGAACATCAATTATTCCGCCGACGGAAAGAACACGCATTAGTTTACTACCCAAGTTTTACCTGTGAAACCACTTCTCGGTTAAAGGGGATATCTCGTGTGAATCTTTGATGCGGAGATATCTTGAGTGACGACATAACACAACGGCGGCGCGGCTTTTATTTTCTCATTGTTCTTTTCAAACATTTCCCCCATTTTCGTTCCTTTTTATCATGCTTGTATTTGTTAATGATGTTGATGGTGATGATGGTCTCATACTCCTCCTCTGCCTCCAACTCGAGCTCATACGACCTCCTCTCTCTCCTCTTCTATTTTTTCCTTCTTCCTCTGTTTCCTCCTCCTTCTCTCGTTCTTCTTCCTCTTCTTCCTCCTTCTCCCTCACCCACTCTACCCCCTCTTCCCCTTTCTCTTTTTCTTTCTTTTTCCCTTCTACTTCTTCCTCTTCTTCCTCCTCCCCCCTCCTCCTCCTCCTCTTCCTCAGCCTCCTCTTCCTCCTCCTTCTCCTTCTCCTTCTCCTCCTTCTGCTCCTTCTTCTCCTTCTCCACCAAAATTGCCAATTAACAAGAAAAGTAAAACCAAAAATAGTTAACAAGACGGACGTCGAATTAAAGAAAAAACAAGCGCCCCAAAAAAAAGAAAAAAAAAGAAAAAAGGCTATTCGCCTTCTTTTTCTTTAGGGGGAGGGGGCGTAGGGGGGAGTGGTCGGGAAGTGAAACCAAACATGATTAACAGACCTCGAATTAAAATAAAAAACAATCGCTAGAAAAAAAAAAAAAATAAATAAAAATATATATAATAATATATATATATATATATATATTAATATATATATATGAATATAAAATATATATAATAAATTTTAAAATATATAATATAATTTTAAAAATAATATATATATAATATTTTAATATATATATAATAATATATATATATATTATATATATATTATATATTAAAGGAAAATAAAAAGAGCTATTCGCTTTCTTTTCTTTTAGGAGGAGGGGGCGGGGGGGGGGAGGATGGTTCCTTTTTTTCGTTTTGTTATTGCAACCTCAGCCTCAAGTTTGCAGCTGGGTGAGCGTCGGCGAGACATCCTTCTCTCTCCCTCTCTCCTTCCTTCCGCGGTACGCCAAAGTCATTTGTCTCTGGAGGATTTTTTCTTTCTTTCGCGTAGGACAAGATTTTTTTTCTTTCTTTCTTTTTTTAGGATTCTCTCTCTCTCTCCTCTCTCTCTCTCTCTTTTCTCTTTCTTTTCTCTTCTCTCTTTTCTCCTCTCCTCCTCTGGGTTTTTATTTTTTATTTTTCTCTTCTCGTTTTATTATTTTTTTCCGAGGAAGATCATTTGTTTAGGATTTTTATTTTATTTTATTATTGATGTTGATTCTGTCCGCTTCTTCTGTTGTTGATGATGATGGTATTGTTACTGGTATTTTGTTATTATTGTTGATGATTCTGCAGTATATAGAATTTTTATTGTTTTCTAGAATTTATTTATTTGACATTTACCTTCATCTTTGTTATATCTGTCGACAGATTTACTGTTCTGCTGTAATTTGAGTAAATTCAGAAATTTTTGTTTTCTTTCTTTTTCTTAGAGATATTTCAGTGGAAAAAAGTACGCACCTTGTAATTGTTTTATGTAAAGGTTCTTTCTTTCCCCCTTTTTTCTTTTTTCCTTCTTAGGGTTTTGAAAAGGGCGGAAAAACGAGAAGAGATCAGTTCTTCGTCCCTTGGGAAATGGGAGAGAGGAGGGGGGGGAAGAGGGGAGGGGAGGGGGGGGGGGAGGGAGGAGGGAGCGGGAGGGGAGGGAGAAGGGGAGAAGGAGAGGGAAAAGGGGAGGAGAAGAGGAGGAGAAGGAAAGGAGGGAGAGAGGGAGAGGAAAGGGAGAAAAAAAAGAGAGAGGAGAAGGGAGAGAGAGAGAGAGAGGGAGGAAGGAGAGAGGAGAGGAAGGAGAAAGGAGAGAAAAGGGGGAGAGAGAGAGGGGAAAAGGGAGAGGAGAGAAGGAAGAGGAGAGAGAGAGGAAGGAAAAGAGAAAGAGAAGGAGAGAGAAGAGGAGAAGGAGAAAGAGAGAGAAAAGGAGAAGGAGGGAGGAAGGGAGAGAGAGAGAGAAGGATCGAGAGAGAGAAAGAAGGAAGAGAGAGAGAGAGAAAGAGAGAGGAGAGAGAGCGAGAATGAGAAAGAGGGGAAGGAATACAGATGCGGAGTTCCCTGACATAAGATGAACTAAAATTCAGACGGAAGTCCGATTCGAGAGGAGCAGAGGACGAGAGGAGATAGAGAGATGAGAGACTATTAGGATCGAGCAAGTGAGAGGAGAGAGATAGGAGCTAGAAGACGTTCTGACCTGCTGAAGTGAGTAGAGGAGCCAAGATTGTGGAGGATGCCGAAGGAGGAGAGAGAGATGAAAATGAGAGAGTAGACGAGAGATCGGAGACGTAGACGTCGGGGAGAGAGATTGAGGGATAGGATGGAAAGACAAGGAGGACGAGATGGAATGAGAGACGCAGTAGAGAGAGATGAAGAGCGAGGATGAATAGAGGCACTCCTCCGAGGGAGTGAGATGATGACGAGCGAGAGGATCTGCCAGAGCAGTCATGCCCCGAATGTAGAGACAGTCGCAGACAGCCCTGACACGCCCACCCAGAAGGACAGACAGAGAGCGAAAGAGAAGTAGATGAGTGAGGATTGATCGAGAGATTTCGATGGAAACGAAGAGGAGACCTCATGAAGTTAGACGGAGAGAGGAGAAGAGAGAGGAGAGAGAGGAGAGAGAGAGAGAGGAGAGGAGAGAGGGAAAGAGAGAGAGAGGGAAGGAGAGAGGGAGATGGAAGAGAGAGGAGAGGAAAAGAGAGAGAGAGATGAAAAAGAGAGAGAGAGAGAGAGATAAAGAAGAGAGAGAGAGAGAGAGAGAGAGAGAGAGAAAGAGAGAGAGAGAGAGGTAAAGGGAAAGAGTTTGGAAGTGGGAGGGAGAGAGGGAATAAGGCCAAGAGATGACGAGAGAGAGAGAAAAAGAGAGGGAGGAGAAGGGTAGGGAGAGTAGGGGAAGGGGGGGGGGGTGAAGATTGCAAAGTTCTGACAGTCTTTATGTCATTTTCGGAAGCTGTGTGACGGGTTGGCTGGCGAGGCGGGGCGGAGGTGCTTGATAGAATGGTTATGAGGCGGAGATGTTGCGAGATGAGGCGAGACGGCGATGGGAAGGACTGACTGGCAAGGGCGATGAGGTGGAGGTAATGGGTGTAGGAGGGGGGGGGGCGAGAGAGGTTAATGACTTGGGTGAATATATTAGCCAATATTAGCTAATATATTCATCACACACACACACACACACACACACACACACACACACACACACACACACACACACACACACAACACACACACACACATACATACATACATACATACATACACACACACACACGCACACACATTCACGCACGCGCAAACGCTAAAATAGCGGCGGCAAAAGGGCGAAAGCGACGAAAAAGCGCCTCTGCCAGCTGGTCGCACCCGAGCGTGATCTGCGACCCAGCGCGGGGACTATGCGCGGCAGCGATCGTCGTTCCGCCCGCCGGGCCCGAACACCAGAACGACAATCGGTCGCTTTGTTATCGTTCCGTAAAGGCGTCGCTCCCGCTGTGCGCCGCCCTTCGCCCCCGCCGATAACGCGCTGCCGATGACCGCGGCCGCCCTCGCCCCCGGCCTGAAGGAGGAATTGGCAATCAATAGCGCAACCGACCCATTTGTGAGGAGCGGAAGATGTGGGATAATGGGATAACTCCTCCCGGTGGATTATGTGGGCGGAAATAAACTCTGGATGGAACGATTTAGGGCGATGGTCTCTCTCTCTCTCTCTCTCTCCCTCTCTCTCTACTCTCTCTCTCTCTCTCTCTCTCTCCTCTCTCTCTCTCTCTCTCTCTCTCTCTCTCTCTCTCTCTCTCTCTCTCTCTCTCTCTCCCTCTCCCTCTCCCTCCCTCTCCCTCCCTCCCTCCCTCCCTCCCTCCCTCTCTAACTCTCTGCACACACACATGATATCAAACTGCATATCAAAACATGCATATGTATGTTCTGTTCACTCCATACATTATAATGACAAGATAAGAGAAAGTTGAAGAAAATTCCGTTTGCATGTTTTTCCAGCAGTCTTTTTCATGCGACGGAAGTTACAAAAGATATCACCTTAGAGGAAACACAGGATGTACATGCGAATAACATGACGAAATCAGGAAAGCAGGAAAGATAAAAGTGGACGGTAAAAGTCTTAGTAAATGAACATGAAAAAATGTTTTCTATTTTTGCTTTTGAGTCGCCAACGATGCAGCGTCAAGAGCCGAGGCTAAAAGAAGCAACAATGCAAAGGTAAAAAGAACTCTGCTGAGACTCGATATCTTAGTTTAAAGTTGCTCCTCCCTGTACATAAACAACAGAGAATAAACATCTAAATAGATGCACGCCGATTGAATGTCGAAGTGCCGCAAGCTTTCGAATTTGTGGTATGGAGAGAGAGAGAGAGAGAGAGAGAGAGAGAGAGAGAGAGAGAGAGAGAGAGAGAGAGAGAGAGAGAGAGAGAGAGAGAGAGAGATGGTTCCTCCCGCCATCTACATGCGGGTCAGGTATCCGAGAACGGGTGTGCAAGAACGGGGCGCAAAAACGAACTTAAAAAAATGCAAGTGTAGGCGTAGGAGCGGGTGAGAGTCCTGGGTGGGGTCCTGGGAGTGGGCGGAGGCAAAGGGGCAAGGGAATAGTAGGTGGGAGGGGTGAGAGGGGGAGTAGGGGGGAGTACCAGGTGAGCTTGGGGAGAATCGCGTGGGACGTTTTTTAGTGTTGCAGCGTGCGTCGTATGGAGCGCGCGGATTCGTGAAATGAGGAGAGATCGGTAGAACAACTTTGCTAGAATGAGAGGCGTGATATGTTTATGTCTTTTTGACAGTTATGGGCATAATAGTTGTGATGTTATTAACAATGGAATGGTGAAAATAATAATGATAGCAGCTATGATAACGATAATTGGAGCGTCAGCAATTTTGATAATCGTAATACAGCATTGATAATCACAGTGATAACAGTATGATGTTAATGATATTTTAAAAATGATGAATAATATTATTGTTAAGAGAATTGATATTAGAATAACAGCAACAATAGGAACAAAAAAAAAGAAATAGTATTTCGTAAAAAATGCAACTTCATGATTATGGAAAAGGCGTTACGTTTGATACCTTGTCAGAAGGAATTTACATTTGAAGGAAAGGCTGCCTGAGGTTGGAAGCGAATGTGAAAAGATGCTGAGGTCATAACACGAGAGGTTTTGAAGTGGTGATAGAGGGTGGCGGGGAGGGGGGGAGCAGGTTCCCGTTGAGGATGGTGAGGGGCTTACAAGTGGTACACGCACACGCACGTACAGGCATATTTATTGTGAGATTTGCTTATACTTATTGTCCATACATATACACGTATAGTTCTGCACATATAACACACTCGATGAAGGATATGGTAATGGCGGTAATGATTATACTATGGTAACTGAATAGCAGTATGATAGTGATTATAACAGCAATAGTAATTAGATAATAGGAATAAGAAATGCGAAGATACCGCCAGAAGGGAAGAATCCGGTCTTAGACGTTCCCGGCTGAAATATCCTGACAAGGAAAATGATGTGAATAGCTGGCTCTGCCGCTCTTCTGTCGCGAGATCATGCGAGATAATGCTGGATTAGCGTTGGCATCCCGGCACGCGGCGAAATGGCATGGTGGGGGCGAGGGGGGGAGTAAAGGCTGCGTGGCACTTTCCCCCTCCCCTGAAATACCCGACCACCCTCCACCTCCCAGCTCTCCCGCTCCGACATCATTGCATGGCCACTTATTTGTGTATGATTTTATTTTCGGGAATGCACTCTCTACCCCTTACGTGGCCTATTTTACGCACGTTGATTCTGCTACCAATGCATGGCCGTTTTCTCTTCCGTGGGGCTTTCTTTTTTGTTGGCACTCCTGCAGTTCTCTCTTTTCTTTGCATGGCTCCTTGCTTGGCGTAGCTATTATTCTTGTGAATACCTCCCTTCACGTGCATGACGCCTTACTTTACTTATGCTTTCCCCCTATCCAACTGTCTCTTCTTTGCCTGTTTCCCTTCAATTTGCATGGCTGTCTTCCTCTCCCTTGACGTTATATTCTCTGCATGACCCTCAATTCGTAAATGGTACCATCCCCGCTGCATGATCCCTTCTTCCTCCCTTTGCCCGTTACATTTGCGTGTTTTCTTCCTCCCGTTGCATGACCTTCACATGACAGCTCCTGCATGCGTAATGGTTTCTCTCCTTGTATTGCTCTAATGGTGTATTTGTCGAGATCTTGCCTGTGCAAGTATGTATATGTGTGTTGTCTTTCTATCCGTGTATGTGCAAGAAAACGCACGTGTACG
>NC_051386.1:51249200-51254200 GCF_015228065.2 Penaeus monodon | reverse complement strand
AATTTTATTCCTTTTCCAGCGTGGAGGAAAGATTGCTGGTCGTAATGATTCGATATCCTGGTGTGAAGTATAATCGTTCCTATAAATTATATATGACATTAATAGGTTTATTTATATGTACGCCCGTGTACACGTGTGCGTGTGCGTATATATTACGTGTAAATAAGAAAGTAATGTATATGGAGAAGGGTTCCGCGAGTAAACAAGCGACAACCCTCACCCCTGCAGGAGGTGTACCATCAGGTGTGCGTTTGTTTGGTTGTTCCTTCACAGTTTCTCCCTCGGTTCATCAGTTCAGTGGACCATGCCTCGGCTGATGACGTCACATGTGCGTGGCCTCTCATACATACATATAAAGTGCGACAGCCGAAGAATTTAAAATATATATTAAACTAGGATGAAGACCAGCCAAGTCTGATATTGTCATTTTCACGTCAAGACGTACTTTTTGGATTGATTCTAACCTCGGAGTATTGATACTATTATTCTTATTTGAGAGAGAGAGAGAGAGAGAGAGAGAGAGAGAGAGAGAGAGAGAGAGAGAGAGAGAGAGAGAGAGAGAGAGAGAGAGAGAGAGAGAGTAGGGAGGGAGACTGAAAGACTGAGATTGATCTTTTTAAAAAGTAGCCACGATTTTGAGCACCAGCGTCCTTGATCTCCTTTTATTATGCAATGTTTCTTTAGTGATTTATGGCGAGGTGAGGCCAATATAGCTTAGTTGAGTGAGTAAAGTCTTGTATTAACAGATATAAACAGGATTGACAAGCTTGATAAACAGGAGGGTGTGGGCAGGCTTTCAACGGGCGTACAGACTCCCCCTTGTTTACTTGCATCCCCCACGGTTTCCCTCTCCTTACGCCCCTCCAGGAGATGGGTGGCGAGCCGGGTTGGGTGGTACTGTTTATGGTACTTGTATACAAACCGCGGAAGCCTCCCAGCGCACCATTAAGCTGGCTTCACCCTTCATTACTTGGCTGGTGATTCCTTCCTCTTCCGCCCTCGTATCTCTTCTTCATTTTCACATGATTCTTCAATATGTTGGTTTTATCATTTGCTGTTGCCTTACGCTTTATAAGTGCACGTAACAACGAACCTTTTGTTTATTTTCTGCCCACCTTATATTACTGTCTATTTTATTCTATCACGATTCCACAGAACCATTCGTCGCACATTCATGCACTCGAACAGATATGCATGCACCACAGGCGCTCATATACGTTCTCTCTCTCTCTTTCTCTCTCTCTCTATCTATCTATCTATCTATCTATCTATCTATCTATCTATCTATCTGCCTTTCTCTCTTTCACACCACACACACACACACACACACACACACACACACACACACACACACACACACACACACACACACACGCAGACACACACATACACACACTTAGATATGTATGTATGTACATATGTGTGTGTGTGTGTATATATATATATATATATATATATATATATATATATATATATATATATATATATATATATATATATATTTTATATATATATATATATAGAAGAGAGAGAAAGAGAGCGAGAAAATGAGAGCGAGAGAGAGCGAGAGAGAGAGCGAGGGAGAGAGAGAGCGAGAGAGAGAGAGAGAGGGAGAGAGAGAGAGAGAGAGCGAGAGCGAGAGCGCGAGAGAGGAGGGAGAGAGAGAGAGAGAGAGAGAGAGAGAGAGAGAGAGAGAGAGAGAGAGAGAGAGAGAGAGAGAGAGAGAGAGAGCGAGAGAGAGAGAGAGAGAGAGAGAGAGAGAGAGAGGGGTGGGAGGTGAGGTGTGTATATATAATATGTATATATATATGTGTGTGTGTGTGTGTGTGTGTGTGTATGTATGTATGTATGTATGTGTGTATATGTATATTTGTATATGTGTTTTGTACGTATGCATTTATGTATATATACATAAATGTATATTCTGTACACACATTATGACGATTCCTTGTACCATTAATTATTTCCATCCAGACTTAGATGTTACTTCCTTTTCTGCTTCCCCGGTAAACCACAGCCTACGAGGGAATCAAGCAACTCACACATGCATGAAAGAGGAGGCAGACGCTGATGCTTCAGAATCCTAAAAATACACCCAACTGGCACAGAGTAAACGAGAATCCAGAGTGCGTAAACCATACAGATCACCGGCGCAGCAAATGAATATTGAAAAGCTGATGCAAACCCAGGTGCAACATCCTTCAGTATGCAATCCAGCCCTTAGAACTTGATGGCAAGTTCATAGCACTGTTTGTCAGACGGCCATGAATAATTCACGTCTTTGCCCCGACTGGTCTTTTTTGTATGTCTTGCGTTCAGCGGTTTTGAATATTTGATGATTCGTAATGGAGAAGTGGACGACGTGGACACTTTATCGGTACTAATGATGGCGGGGTTTCGTCGCCGATTAATGCAGGAGACGTTGAGTTAGGCAGCCACTCGGTTGGTGACAGGATGACATGACCACGACACTTCTGCGGGCGATCTTGGGTTTCGTCTGTTCAGTCGTTTATTTGCTGTGAGGGCGATGGCGTTTGTTGTCCTCAGTGTTGTGCTATTATTATTGTTGTTATTATTATGGTGATGGTGATGATGATTATTATTATTATTATTATTATTAGTAGTAGTAGTAGTATATGATAGTAGCATCTTTATTTTTTGGTGTTATTGTCATTATTATTATTTTGTTGTTATTATTGTTCTTGTTATTATTATATCTGCTACTGTTGATTGTTATTGGCTCTGTAACTAAGATTTTCATTATCGTCATTATTATCATAATTATCATTATATCCATAAACACAGAAAAAAATCTTCTAAACCACCACTACGAGTACCTGAAATGAGCAAAGGCAAATTTATTCGTCGCTCGAAGTTATTGCAAGTGAAAAATCACGGCGAAATAACCATGGCCGCAAGATAATAAAGAAAGCCATAAAATCTTGTCCGAGCGGTTGGCACGCGAGGATGAGTTACCTCGATGTCTCAGAGGCAGACAGTCTAGTTTCATGGGAAGGGGAGGGTGTCGTCGGTGGTCGATACCCTCCCCCCCCCGGCACCCCCTTCCCTTTATCTACTGCAACCCCCACGCATCCCTCCCCTCCACAACTTCCTCTCCCACACACCCACACTCCATCACTTCCATCACTTCCACCACACCGCCCTCTCTTTTCACAACCTCTTCAGATACCTCCTCCCCATTGCAACCTTTCCCTACATCCCCCACACCCCCACAACGGGTCCCACAAGGCAAGGGTCTGAAGATCACAGCCTGTACATATTTCATGCGCGAGCAAAGGTTCTCCGCCAGATTATAGGTCTCTGCGACGTCTCTCTACTGCGCGGCTGGTGCTTTCAGTCAAGACCCTGTCTGAAGTTTAAAAGCTGCTGCATTAACATACACGTTGCTGTGTTTGCTGTACCCACACGTCGTGCTGTGCTTGCTATACTCGGGCGTCATACTGTCCCTGTTATACCTACTCGCATTTCTGTGCTTGTTATACTGACGCCAAACTGTCCTTTCTGAACCAACGTCTTCCCTTTCGTCTTATACCCACACGTTCCGTGGTTGATATACCCAAGTCAGATATACCATCGTTACTGTACCCACGTCATACTGTCTTTGCTATACCCAAACGTCATACTATATTAAGTGTAGTTGATATACTCACGTCATACTTTATTCATTTTATACTGTGCTTGCGTTGCCAACCTCCTACTTTGCTTGCTATACCCAACCAAACCTACGCTTTACTGTATCGTACTATATGGATACAGCAGAAAATATCTCTAGGTAAAGCTAATGTCATATTGATTACTAAACGCTAAGATAATTTCAGTGTCACTACTAACACGTTTTTTTTTATGGCATAAACATTCATCTGGCGTTGCGGAGGCCTATATCGATTTAGATGGTTAGGGCCTTCTCATTCCTTGGAAAGAGGACAAGAAGCCACTCGGCACGCGTGACGGACAACGCTGTACGCAGAGAAACCTTAAATTGTTACTTAGTTCGAGGAAAGTATGTTCTCTAGTAGCTGATATTATTGATTTTTTTCTCTATTTCTCTTGTTCTTGTTTGTTTGTTTATTGTTTTTAGTGATTATGATATTGATTAGTTTGGTGAAAGCGGTGATATGTTGTAAGTAATAGTGAATATGGGGTGTGGTGTTTGTAAGGGAAACCAGTAGTTAGGGAAAGGGAACTGATGGATTGTTAACAATAATGATAAAAATACTGGTAATTCCATTGTCATCAGGAATGTTGATCATTAATGGTGATGGTAATGGTGAGGGTGATGATAATAAAGACTTCTGGTACCGATTTGATACCACAAATGCCATTTATTTTGGATTATGTCGTCACCATCACAACTAGTATTAAATGTCGCCATCCCGTTTCGAAATCATTTTCACTGAATCTCTTGAAAAAAGTCCTTATTTCGTTACTTTTCTTTTCACTTTGCTTTCTTTCCCCTTCTCTCAAAATCCTCTTTACTGCTAATCTTCCATTGTATTTTCTGCCTCTTGTTATTACATATTCTTCTTCTTCCCCTCTTCCCTTTTCCTTTGTCCAGATTCTTTGGTTTTCGTAGAGAAGGATGTGCCAGTTTAGTTATTTTTATGACAGGGGTCTTGGCAAATAAAATTAATAATACAGGTGGGAGAAAACGGAATGGAAAATAGGTGGGAAGTTGTTTGTTGTTGCCGGCAAAATGTTTGATTCAATTTGCGTGTTTTATTTGGAAATTATTTTTTCCCGTGTGTAATTTACATAGGATTTAAAAAAATGCGTTGTGGCCGTTGAAGGATGAATCTTGTTTCTTAGGTATAGGGAAGAATTAATAATCAGAAGTTGTATAAACACCACTTTTAAAACTATGTTGGTATTCGTTATCTTGACTAATTATACCGCCTGTTTTATTCCCGAGCGAATGGCGTAGATCAGAGGTAGATAACGCACGAGCTCGAGTCGTATGGTTATCGGTTATTTCAGGTCCT
>NC_051386.1:51224200-51239200 GCF_015228065.2 Penaeus monodon | reverse complement strand
GAGACAAAGGGCAGAGGGACAGAGAGAGGGGGGAGGGAGAGAAAAATATAAGGATGTTCTACTGTATATTTACCTAAGCAAACAATATAAATATGTGAGTGGATATGTGTATCCGGTTTTCAAATGGAGAAAAAGTAGATAGCAAAAATGAGATTGACAGGTTGTGTGGTTATTTTGAATGTAAAAGTATATAATAACGGATTTCAAGCACGGAAGCACGTTTCAACATTTTCCCATGGTTCGCCCTTGAAAGATGACACTATCATGTGACTTGCCACTGCAACTATTTTCTTTTTTTTTTTCTTTTTTCTTTTTCTTTTTTCTTTTGTGTGTGTGAATGACCAACCGAATGTGGAGACTCCCAAATTTGAATTGCCTGATATCCGATTGGTATTTTATGAATGATAGTTTCACTTTTTTTTCAAAGCCATTCCATATTTCTGTCCGATATTTTGGATTTTTCACGACGAAAAGAGATTTAGGCGCCCCGGGCAAGTTTATCTCAGTCTGTCCTGAAAGTGCCATAGCTGCAGTATTTTACCCGTTTTCTCTATTGCCAAAGTTGTGACGTCAGATGTAAATCAGTGGGAAATTTTATATCGGCGCTAACCATTTTATTTTTCCAGTTGTAAAAAATTATTATCAGAATACGTTAACGCCAGAGTCGCATTATCAGATTAATGTAAGTTTCGTTCAGAAGCGATGCTAATGTGAATACTGACACTGCGGATATACAAAGGACGTTGGATCTTGACAGGCATGGGAATAATTTTTGTAAAATAAGGATTTTGAATAAAGTTTGGTTCACTGGAAGCACTGCAATATCAAACTGAAATTGGTTTTAACAGTATTAGATATGTTGGTACCTGGAGAAAAAAAAAGCCTCGGTGTTTTCATGTTGCATCGACAGTAAACAAAACACGTACCTCAAACATTTATGGAGGATAACATTATTGTTATTATTTTCAGTTTTCTTTCTTTCGGCGACTTAGTTTTTGTTGGTATTTGCATCATTCTTAATTGAGGTCTAATGCTGACTCATTTCGTCCCTAGTGTTCTAAAGCTCTTGAGGGATTAATTGAATGAATTACATCGTCAACTGTATCACTATAACTACCACGTGAAGGTTTTCGTTTTGTCGAGGAAGAAATTAAGGTAACCTGGATTCCTAAAAAGAAATGTGCGTTAACGGTGTTTCAAACTTTTTTATTTTTTTTTTTTTACAGCATTCCGACCAGAAAACAATAAAATTCTACTTTTTAAGAAAATCACGGAGGAAAACATTAAAGTGAAGGAGACATCGACCGACTGAAAATAAAACGTAGTGGGGATGGGATTTGGGAAAGACAGTCACGAACACGAACTCGAAATGTGTAGAATGTGAAGGCGAATGTGTCGAAGTGTGAGAAAGCCGTCAGGGTGCAGGAGGGTGTAGCCCCCCCACCCCACCCCAGCCAAGCACACTGGGGCTGGAATGGCGTGCTTGCAAAGGCGGTGGACTAGCCCGGGCTGCCTGCTTTGTGTTGTGCCAATCTAGCCGTCCCCAGCCGTTGAAGGATCTGGATGCTTCTGAGGGGATCCGATCAGTCTGCCGAGGATCTCATAAGCGTTTCAATCAGCCACCATGTTGGGCTCACTGCGGAGGAAAAGGAAGGGGAAAAAGGTATTTAGACTCGGGGAGGGAGGGGGGGGTGGAAGGGGCTGTCATGGATTTGTCTTCGGCGTTTGGCAGCGTAAAGTGTACATGATGGCATGCTCGCGTTGTTCACTAGGGGAGCTTTCACGGTTTACCACCGGTCATTAGACCTTTATTGATTGTTAGGGTTTTTTAATTGATATGCTGTATTGCTAGGAAGACTCTAGGGCCTTGTGAGGGATCAGCTAAAACTTGTGTAGACCGTCTCGTATGTCAGTCTGGTGACCCAGGACGGGTCGTAGAGCAGGGCACATCAGTCTTGGGGATTTGGGGAATGTCTTTGGGTATGTAGGCATTGTAAGGCCTTCTGGTCCTTTGTAATTTTAAGAGAACCTAGAGTTCAGATAATGTTACTTTATTGTTGTAAGTTAGGTTGTTGCCCGTCCTGCCCTGCCGCCCCCTGAGGACGAATGGGCAGGGCCCGGGCGTGGTTGGCCAGCCATTAGCAGTGTTGTTCTTGTAGGAGGCGGCGAGTGAGACCCCACGGTCCTTTACCGACCCCGCCCGCCAGATCTTTTACGAGCTCCGCGCAACAGCCGCAAGACCCGGACCCAGGGGTCCCTCTTCTCTCCAGGGCTCTCCTCTCTCTCCCCGACGTCGCTCTCCCGGGGGCACCGCCCCTCCTTCCCTCCAGCCCAGTCCCACCCTCACCCGCCACGCCGGAGGGCCACCTCCTCGGCAAGACCCCGGCGAGGCGACTGGAGCGGCCAGTCCCGCGAGGACGAGCAGCCCCGGCCAGCTGAGGCGCGGAGGGGGTGTTGGCCCCACACCTTCGCAGGGGGGATCCCCGCGGGTCTCCCAGCGGGAGTCATCGCCGGCTCCCGGGGTAGGGTCACTAGGCACGGGCGAGGGGAGCAAAGCAAGTGCCCCTAGGGAGAGCGAAGGGGTTGGCCTCACACGGATACTTCATGCCCCGGTAAGCTGCCTGCCGAAGGTGGAGGTTCACGTTTAACGGCGCGCTGGCTCAAGCACACCTGCACGCCTCCTCAGGCGCCCCTCCCCATTTTAGCTCCCCGGCAATGGCAGGCGTCTCCAGCGCTGCCTGGCCGTTGGCGATACTTTTCCCTTCAGTGTTTCCCGAAGAGGTGGCGTGCAGGGGTGTAATGAGGGCGAAGCAAATACAGAACAGGGATTACAACTTCATGTGGTGCTCTGTGGGTCCCGCTTTTTGTTGCATGTGGCGTGTGCTGGGCTGCTCCGGCTGCTTGTTGAAGAAAACGGAGTATTGGAAAGGGGAAACTAAGATGTAGTAATTTTGTTTGATATATTTTCGCATGATAGTAACACAGCATGGGCTATGCTTTATTAACACCTCTATTCTATTTTTATTTTATTATTATATTTTGTTTGTTTGTGTGAACTTAGTACCATGTTGAATGTATTTGATGTAGTGTGAGTTATGTATTTATTTGATTTATTACAGATCGAGACAGAAAATAAGGTAAGTCAGATATGTATTTGTGGTGGTTTCTGGATGTTTACATTGTAAATCGACAACGCGTACAAAAAAATGCAGCAACCTTTTTTTGGTAAATTTTCCGTGGTGAAGATTGACGAAAAAAGACGGAAAATTATGATTTAAAAATGCTCTATCTCTCTCTATATCTATTTATCTATATGTTTATCTATTTATCTATATATATATGTATGTATGTATGTATATATATGTATATATATGTAATTCTCTCTCTCTCTCTCTCTCTCTCTCTCTCTCTCTCTCTCTCTCTCTCTCTCTCTCTCTCTCTCTCTCTCTCTCTCTCTCTCTCTCTCTCTCTCTCTCCTCTCTCTCTCTCTCTCTCTCTCTCTTTCCCTCCCCTCCTGCTCTTCATCCCCTCTCTCCAAGTTCTCCCCTGCAGATGTCACACTACGATGGAATATGGGGAAAGCTGTCAAGTTTGTATTGACAGAGCCGCCTGACGTCACCATACCCGTGACACTTGGCCAATATCCGTAACAGGAAAGTAAACGGCGAAGGTTGAACGGCGGAGAGGGACGGGCGGGGATTAAGAGCAGATTTTTAATAAGACTTGACGAGTTATGGATGTCCGACATGGATTCGGATGTGGTGTGTCTTTGGACGGGGGATAAGGGCGTAGTAAACGTTATTTATTATTTTTTTCCCAAAGGAAGGAAGGATGGAATGAATGCGTTGCTTTTTTTTGGGGGGGTGGAGGGGTAGAGGGTTGATAAGGTTTATTGAGGAATCGTGTTCATGTTTGGATAAGACGTTAATATAATGGTGATAAGAGATTTCGCTTACCTAAGGGACCGTAAATGACATGCAGGCCGTGGGATCTTCCGGAAGTTAATGAGTGATGTGGAACAATAACCGTAAGCGATAGTAAGAATGGAATTAGATATATATTAATGCAGCGATAGATTCTGAAACTGTAAAGTTAGGGAGATGAGTTTAAAGTAGATATATCTTGCAATGCGGCTTTTCGTAACGAAAAAAAATGACCAGTCGCTGATCTTTCACCTTTGACTCTACGCTAATGACCTTTGTGCATTCGCAGCTAGTAAGAAACCTAGTGGGTTAATGGCGAGTATTTTTAGCTTTATCTTGGGCGCAATTCCTCTATTTATTTTTTTTTCTCATGACTTCAGCGTTAGGATCGGGGAGAAAAGAAGAGAGAGAGATGGAGATAAGAGAGGAAAGAGAGTATGAGAGAGATAGGAGGAGAGAGAGAGAGCGAGAGAGAGTTAGAGGAGACAATAACAATCACGGGTTGGATAAGAGTTATGATGAATTTTTAGATTCTTTATCACGCATGCAGTTATCTGCTGTGTCTTGTTTGTTGTACATAACCCGACACGAGAGGTGCGTACTCACCAGGGTTGATGTCGCTAACTTTCGTTTAGTCTTTCTTTCTTTTTTTCTTCTCTTTCTCTTCTTTCTCTCCTCTCTCTCTCTCTTCTCTCTCTCTCTCTCTCTCTCTCTCTCTCTCTCTCTCTCTCTCTCTCTCTCTCTCTCTCTCTCTCTCTCTCTCTCTCTCTCTCTCTCTCTCTCTCTCGATACAAGAGAAGAGGGTATTTATTTTTTGAATTGAGCATATTGTTTGTCGGATTTCATGCGGACACGAAAAAATATCATAACTTAATATTGGTAATTGAGTAAGTACAGTAATCGTGAAATCAAACGCCCTGATTTAGAAGCCATTTTGAGTTCTATTAGTTACAAAAATAATCCCCCTCTACCCTCTCTCTCTCTCTCTCTCCTCTCTCTCTCTCTCTCTCTCTCTCTCTCTCTCTCTCTCTCTCTCTCTCTCTCTCTCTCTCTCTCTCTCTCTCTCTCTCTCTCTCTCTCTCTCTCTTTCTTTCTTCCCTTGCAAAAGCAAGCATTACGTACATCTTTTTTCCCAATTGTCTTTGTGTATGTTTATTTGTATTTTTTTCTTCTTTTCTTCGCCCCTTTGTGGTGAAGTTTGCGAATATATATGTTAATTTTGTACATTTTGTGCTGACATGTGTGTTCTCATTTGCATATTATGTCTATCCAAAAGAACCTGTGTATACATGTACATACAGCTGTGCGCGAGAAGGCCTGATGGGTATGCATGCGTGTACATTATGCTTGTGTTTTCATAGATGTTTGTGTGTTTGAGCGTACGTATGTGTATTCCATCACACACGGACACACACAAGTATACAAATATATCCAAATCAATAAACAAGCAAACAAACATAAAAACAAAGCCTCGTGTGTGTGTGTGTGTGTGTGTGTGTGTGTGTGTGTGTGTGTGTGTGCGTGTGTGTGTGCGTGTATGTGTGTATGTGTAGAGATGGATTAAATGGTGTGCAGTATATAGATATTTAATACTGTACTAGAAGAGTGGTTTCGTGTGTTTGTGTATGGGTATGAATGCGTGTTCAGAGGTTAATAGGGATGGTCTACTGCTCTCTCTCTCTCTCTCTCTCTCTCTCTCTCTCTCTCTCTCTCTCTCTCTCTCTCTCTCTCTATATATATATATATATATATATATATATATATATATATATATATATATATATATATATCTTTCTTCCTGCCTCCCTCCCTCCCTCCTCCCTCCCTCCCTCTCTCCCTTCCTTCCTCCCTTCTTCCTTTCCTCCCTTTTTCCCTCTCGTCCCATCCTCTATCTTTCCTTCCCTCCCCTTCCTCCCTCCCTAGCTTCTTTCCCGCCCTTTCCTCCCCTCCTCCTCCTCCTCCTCCCGGCTCTCCCGTGCCCGTCCGCGCCATGCAGGACTTTCGCGCCCTGGACCCGCCCTCCTTTCTGCCGCTATCCTCTTTACCTGGGCGCTTGTTGTGATGGACTCGGGTTCCGTGGCTCCTGCCGCTCGCCGCCTCGTCTCGCCCGCTCGGACATGTTGTCTTAGGTCCTGGGCCGCACGAGGGGGGGCGGCTCTCCGTCCGTCTTCGATGGAGGTGCACGGAGGAAGGATCTCGCAATCGCCGTGTCTAAGCCTCTCTCACTCGTTTTCTCTTCTTCTCTTTTTTTTCTTTCTTTCTTTCTCTTTCCTTTCACTCTCTCTCTCTTTCTGTCTCCCCCTCCCCTCTCTCTCTCTCTCTCTCTCTCTCTCTCTCTCTCTCTCTCTCTCTCTCTCCTCTCTCTCTCTCTCTCTCTCTCTCTCTCTCTCTCTCTCTTCTCTCTCTCTCTCTCTCTCTCTCTCTCTCTCTCTCTCTCTCTCTCTCTCTCTCCTCCTCCTTCCTCCCTCCCTCCCTTCCTCCTCCCTCCCTCCCTCCCTCCCTCCCTCCCTCCTCCTCGCTTCCACTCCCTCTCTATCTATCTATCTATCTATCTATCTATCTCCCTCTCCCTCCCTCTCACTCTCCTTCTCCCCCCTCCCTCTCACTCTCCCTTCTCCCCCCCTCCCTCTCTTCCCTCCTCCCCTCTTTTTCCCCTCCCTCCCTCTCTCCCTCCCTCCCTCCCTCTCATCCTCCCCTACTCTCTCTCTCTCTCTCTCTCTCTCTCTCTCTCTCTCTCTCTCTCTCTCTCTCTCTCTCTCTCTCTCTCTCTCTCTCTCTCTCTCTCTCTCTCTCTCTCTCTCTCTCTCTCTCTCTCTCTCTCTCTCTCTCTCTCTCTCTCTCTCTCACTCTCACTCTCTCTCTCAGAGAAAGAGATTGAGATAGAGAGAGAGAGGAAAAATGAATGGGACTTGGTTTGATCGCTTCCTAGTGATCAAGGGGATAGACGCAAAGACAAAAAGGAAAAGACGGAGAAGAGGAATATGAGGAGACGAGAGTGAGGAGCTGGCGAGAAAGTGAGTGAGTGAGTGAAACTGTCCTCGAGGTGTGAGGTGACGGGAGTGTCTGCCTTTCCGTGAGAGAGAGAGAGAGAGAGAGAGAGAGAGAGAGAGAGAGAGAGAGAGAGAGAGAGAGAGAGAGAGAGAGAGAGAGAGAGAGAGAGAGCGAGTACGTGGTGACCGATCGATGTGCGCGCGTCTAGGGGTCGGGAGAGGTAGGGAGTTGTGGATGCCTGGACGTGTTCGCGGCTGGCCCTCCCCTTCCCTGGTGCCTCTCGCCAGTGCCGCCGCGGACATCTTAGTGCCAGTGTGTGCGTGGACCCTCTGCCACCCGCCTTGGCATTCAGACATTTTCTATTGACCTCTCTTTCTCCCTGGGGCGCCCATGAGCCTGCTATACCCAAGTGTAGACCTTGCTGTTGCCCGCGACGGAAAGTGCTCGCGGAAGGAAAGGGTGTAGTGTGAAGGGTGAAGGGTTACAGAAAAAGTAGTTATAGTGTGAGAGAGTGAAGTGAAGATATTGGAAGAGGGGGAAATTATTATGTTTACACAGGTTTTCCTACTCCCACTGTGTGCTGCCTCAAGGCCCACGCTCTGAAGTAAAAGAAAAAGAAGAAGAAGAGGGAGACAGAGAGAGAAAGATAGAGAGGGAGAGGGAGAGAAAAAAGAGAAAAATCACACGAAAGAAGGAACACGAATTTAGCTGAGGAAAAGTTGCGAGGTGGTTAATTTGCTCGCATTGGTGGGGTTATTACCGGAAGTGAGTGCGTGTGCGTGTATACGGCGGCCAGGTAATGCTAGTAATCTTGAGGTTAACGGCTTGATTTGGTGTCACTGCTGGCTCCAGGGTCTGGAACCTGCCGGGGAATCTCGCTCGTCAGACCTGGAGATGAAATAGTACCACCGCGAGATCACTCAGTGGGTTTAGAGGAGGGCAGGTGGTCTTAAGTCCAGCCGCCGCCACCGGATTCCCACTGATTCAGATCCCCAGCAAAGCCTGGCATCACACCGTCATGTCTTTAGCCACGAGAGGGAGCGCTGCACCAGTCCTCAGCGCCGAAAAGTACCTACAGTAATCAAGAAGCTTTTAGTCCGTCTTCTATTACCTCCCTGAAGAATTTGTGCGCTCACTTTGCAGCCTACAACACGACCATCAAATTTGATAATATCCCCAAGAGTCTTTTTCCCCTCCTGGAGTCTCTCTACAGCCGTCGGCGGTGCGTCGGTTCCCCCTGAAAATACAATGGGAGTAGATGGCCTACGGCACTGTCTCTGGGCCCCGTCGCAACGCTACCTTCCTACCTCGTTCGTCTCTCCCGTGCTGATAGTGATGGTGATGATGGTAGCGGCCTCAGCCTCGAGGTGCTCTGGGTAGCGGGATGGAATCAGGCCAGTTGAGCTAGTGAAGGAGAGAGTCCGTGTGGTCCTGCAGCCTCCTTCCTCTCTCTCTGCAGCCAAGCGTGTGTGAGCTTTACATGGTCAAACACTACGGCTGTCCTTAAAAAAAAAAAAAAAAAAAAAAAAAAAAAAAGATTTGGATCAATGTGCCTTTTTCGACGGTGTTGCTGGTAATACAGTAGTGATGACGTAGTAATGACGTGGTAATTGCATCTCTCATTGAGTAGAACTGGCACTTGTAGTAGACACTTCTAAGCTCGATTCTTACTTTGTAAAAAATATAAAAATGATAGTAAATAACTAAATGACTAACGACGGACGGCAAATGTGTAGTTCGTAATATTAAAGTAGATTTTGATACCACAAGCGTGAAGGGAAATCTTAGACAAGCCGTTAGTTCACTGTTTTCTACATTAACACTTTATATACATATAAAAGAGAAGTCGCCGCTTTGGCCACATGCAAGAAACAACACGTCAAGGGTTACAGTGACAAGCAAGACAAGAAAGATCACAATAAGTGTCGCATATCAAACCCACGTTCATTTGTGCTCACGCCCTCAGACACACTCTCGCTCAATGATACTGAAATAAGTTAATTCCTAAACGAGCTTAACTTTAAACGAGTTCAGAAAGCTTTAAGCTTTAAAATAGTAATAAAGTCACGGAAAGGTACTACAATCTGATTAATGTTAGAGCATTTTATTCAGATATTGTAATAATAGTAAGACAATCGAGTTTTTGTTGGTTTTCCATGTAAGTTGTAAGTTGTAGAAAGTTGTAACTTTAGACGTGTAGGAGTGTTGCCCTCTCGCGAGCTCCCATTAAACTCGCTCATTCAGTGTGCTCATTACCTTGAGAAGGTAACTAATTGACATAATTCACATGGTTCTGAGATGTTGATTAGGTCCCTCATCTCACCCCCTCGCCCCATACCACCCCATCTTCCACCCTCTATCAGTAAGCTGTATTAGTTAAATTATTTGATAATAAATAAATAGGTAGATAATTTAATAAAATAATCTTCGGTGCTCTTGTTAATTTTTTTTTTCGGTTATATGTGATGGTTAGATTGTATAGTAGATTTCACGAATTAGCAGATGTATCAGATTAGATACGATTTTTCCACTTGGTGTTTTGGTTGTCTCTGTGTTGCATTCAATGTGTTTCGCTGTCTCGCAGGTGGGAACTTCTTGTGATTTTAAGGCTATCGTTATGCTCTCAAATCGTTGCTCTCACTAGCTGTATTTTAGTCTTCATACCTTCTTTGGGAGGTGAAATCAGGTGCTATTTAATTGATGGTAAATGTATCTAATCGTTTATAGATTAATTAAGTGTTCACCCTAATTATAAGTGTCGAGTTGGATTTTTGATATTCTGCTAGATGTCCAAAAAGTGTTGAACAGTGCGTCTGTTTGCGTGTTTGTTGATGATCTTTATTAAGCGTTAGGTAGAACAGGGTCGTCTTGGAGCTAGGTTCAACAGTGTCTCATATCACTTGTAAGCTTTGTGTTAGGTCAATTCACCCGTGATGAACCAGCCGCCAGCGCCTCCTCCTCGCCGGAATGTTGCAAAGCTGTTCCGTCGGCAGAATAGCTTTGCTGGCTTCCCAAGTGCTGCACTTAGCATTTTTAATAACAATGCTAGCAACAATAACAATAACAACAACAATGGGAAGAGTTCAAGTAAGCCTGTGCCGACGCCAGCGTCTACTGCCCCGGAGACATCAACTACAGATTCCTCAACAGCTCAGATAAGTACTGCTTCGGGAGGCGCATCTGTGCCCACTTCAGCAGCACCTCCTGTGTCCGGGCCATCATCGTTGCCCGTGTACCAGCCTCCACCGGCTGCCAGTAGGCCACCCACAGGATTCTATTCTCTCCCGAGACACAACCGGCCTGGCTACCTCACACGGAAGTTTGGGCATAGGGTTTCACCTGCTGGCCAGAACACCACAAGGAGGGTCTTCGGGTCCCACAGCGGCAGAGCAACTTGGGATCAATACACCATCACTCCCGAAGTCTCATCGGAGAAATCTTAGTGAAGGAAACAATGGGGAAGCCAAGCCCTTGTCTGTAAGTTCTCTCACCCGTAAAGGTTCCTCCAACAGGGATGCTCAGCAGTCTGGAGGAGAACCGAAGCTCAAGTCGTCCTCCTCATCTTCAAAGCGAAGTAGTAGAGATGGGGGTGATGGCAAACCACGGCGTCGAGATCCGGACTACCAGACCCTTCCTCGTCGTTCAGCTAAGGACGCGTCTTCAAAACGATCTCCAAAGGAGGGAGACACAAAGGGACAATCATCAAGGAGGGAGGTTGAGACGAAATTCAGGTCTCTCCCCCGAAGGCATGAAGGTGAGGCGAGGTATCAGGCCATTGGCAGGAGTGACCCCAAGTACCAATCCCTTCCTAAGAGGCACAGCAGTGCGGAGACCAGGTTCACAGCGGTTCCTAAGAAGCGGGATGGTGACCCTACACCTCCACCGAGCTCCTCGCCAAAAAGACGTGTTGGAGACTCAACTCACTCATCCTCATCACCAAAGAGACGAGAAAGCCTTCCAAGTCACATACCATCTTCACCCAAGAGAAGAGACACAGGACCAGATCATGGGCATGTGCCGCTCTCACCTAAAAGGCGCGACACAATGCCCAGTCACATGCCATCATCTCCAAAGAAAGGTGATGCTGCCCCATCTGTCTCGCCCATGAAACACGAGGTCTCAGGAGAGCAGCAGTCACATAAGCAACATGAGGTGATGCAAGGGCCGCAACAAACGATGTCACCCAAGAAGACGGGGCTCTGAACCCAAGTACCAGCAAATCACACCAAAGAGGTATGACTTTGACCCTAAGTATCAGGTTCTGCCGACCACAGGGATTGATGGTGAACCTACATACCACATTCATCCCCCAAAACGACCGGATGTGGAACCGAAGTATCCGGAATTGCCGCCCAAACGGTACGACATCGATCCCAAATACCAAACACTGCCTCACAAAAGATATAATTATGATTCTAAGTATCATTCTGTACCACACCCCCTCCCGAGGCATGACATAGAATCAAAATATGAAACTGTCCCTTTAAAAAGACATGACCATTTTGACCAAAGATACCACCGAGTGTTACCACCAACTGTAGATCTAAGATACCATCCTCTCCCTCCACGCCGGTGTGACCCTGGCCCAAGATACCAGACCATACCACCAGTGAGGCATGATGTGGAGCATAGACACCATTATATTCCTCATCCGAGGAATGATGAATCAAAATTTCAGCCTATTCCAATAGGAAGGCCAGACCTTGAACCAAAGTACCAACCACTACCAGCCCCGAGGCCAGAACTAGAGCCAAAGTACCAGCCCCTACCAGCCCCGAGGCCAGAACTAGATCCAAAGTACCAGCCCCTACCAGCCCCAAGGCCAGAACTAGAACCAAAGTACCAGCCCCTACCAGCCCCAAGGCCAGAACTAGAACCAAAGTACCAGCCATTACCAGCTCACAGACCAGATCTAGACCCCAAATACCAACCATTACCAGCTCCTAGGCCTGACCTGGAGCCGAAATATCAACCACCACCAGCTCCTAGACCACAATTAGAGCCAAAATTCCAGCCCATACCAGCCCCAAGACCAGATTTAGAGCAAAAGTTCCAGCCCATTCCTGCACCCAGACCAGACCTAGAGGCAAAGTTCCAGCCCATACCAGCCCCAAGGCCAGAACTAGAGCCCAAATTCCAGCCCATACCAGCACCTAGGCCTGAATACCACACTGTACCACACTGCCGACCTGATTGGAATCTAAATATCAACCCCTTCCACCTAGACGGCCAGACCAAGAGCCCAAATATCAACCTTTGCCACCGGGAAGACCAGATCTAGAACCAAAATACCAGCCATTACCCCCAAGGCCTGATATAGAGCCGAAATACCAGCCATTACCTCCTAGGCCAGATATTGAACCAAAGTACCAAATGCTACCACATGAAAGGCCAGATATTGAACCGAAGTACCAGCCACTGCCACCTAAACGTCCTGATATAGAACCAAGGTACCATCAGCATATGCCACCAGGTCGACCTGATGTTGAACCAAAATACCAGCCCTTGCCACAGAGACGACCAGACATAGAACCCAAATACCAGCCACTGCCGCCAAGACGACCTGATATAGAACCCAAGTACCATCCAGCTCCTTTGAGACGCCCTGATATAGAGCCAAAATTTCAACCACTGCCTCCACCAAGGCCAGACATTGAACCGAAATATCAGCCTCTGCCACCTAGACGGCCTGATATTGAGCCAAGTTTCCCTCCACAGCTTCAGAGACGACCAGATATAGAGCCAAAGTATCAGCCACTGCCGCCAAGACGACCTGATATAGAACCCAAATTTCAACCTCCACCTGTATCGGCAGGTCGGCCCGATCTGGAACCAAAATATCAGCAAATGCCACCAAAGACTCATGACTATGAGTTCCAGCCTATACCTTGTGTAAAGCCAAGCTACGACCCCCGTGATCCAGCCATGGCACCGAGGAGAACAGACTATGCTTTCCACACCATCCCAACCATACGGTCTGAGAATGAGCCCAAGTTCCAGCCGATGCCAATAAGGAGACCAGAGGTAGAAAGAATACCTTTCTCGGTTCCAGTTAGTGTGGACAGCAAACCTCCACTGGACTTACCAAAACCGTACAATGGTGACCCCAAATTCCACACAGGTCCACCAAGGTCTAATGAGGCTCAGCCAGGATTCCAGATGGTTCCTCCAAGGACAAGAAATGGGGAGTCTACCTACCAGACAGGTCCCCTGAAGGTGCAAGTGACAGAGCCTCACGCAAGGCAAATGAGGCTCCTTTGTATGAAACTTTGCCAGCTAAGCTTCACACCTCTGAATTGCTGAATAGAGCTTCTTTACCTCCAAAGGCTTGTGATGTTGAAACTTATGGCCAGCCAGTTCCCCCCAAGTTCATGGTGTCCCATCAGACATCTCCCAAAGCAGCTGATCGTGAGCCTTTGTATCAGATGATTGGTTCCAAGGTAACAGAGCGAGAACCTTTGTATCAAAAAATTGCACCGAAAGTAAGTGAAACTTTGTATTGCACTGCGCCCGTCAAGCCTGAAGATGATGATGGTCCTCCATACACTGTGATGTCACCAAAAATATGTGAACCGCCTCCTCCACCTTATCAGACGAAACCAAGTGATTCACGCAGTTTCTTCCCTCCGCCGTCGCCCGATCCTGCAGACGAGGCCCCTGTATACCAGGCAGTGACGCCAGAGATGATCCAAGACGTCAAATCCAATTACCGACTTCTCCAGGCTCGCAAGTTGGAGAAGGAAATGTTGAAATTACAGGGTGTCCCCAAGAGGATAAAGGGAGATAAGTATCATTCCCCTACAAAGAGAACTTTCAGGGAAGGAGATTCGAAATACCAATCATTCCCCAAAAGAGCTCATAAAGGCGAGCCAAAATATCAATCGTTACCTAAGAAGAAGGATAAAGAAGGAGAGGCCAAAAGCAAAAAGGAAAAGGAAAGTGATTCAAAGTCAAAAAAGAAAGAGAAGGATAAGGAAAAGGACAGTGAGTCCAAATACCAGGCTCTGCCTAAGAGTAAAGAGAAGGAAGGCGAGTCAAAGTACGAAACCCTTCGGAGGGAGAGGCCTATCCCTCCTCCGGTGCGATGGAGTCCCGGCGATGATGACGGCATTTACTCCAGCTTGGAGTACCCCAGTGAGGGCCCACGGAGCGAGGGGGCACTGAGCGACGACATCTACTCCAGCATAGAGACAACGGACGGAGATCCGCTTTATCAGAGTGTAGGCGAAGCGAAGTATTCACGGCCTCAGCCGCCACTACCTGCCCCACTTCGGTACCGCCGGCGGGCAGACGATGCACCTCCGCCCTTGCCTCCCCCTCGCCTGACCACGGGACCCGTAGGACCTCACAATCCTCTCATATCTCCAGGATCTATACCTCCGCCCATTATTCCAGAGCGAGGCCCTATACTCCCAGGCGCGGGAATGAGAGCATCGTACCCAGGGACGACCAGCACCACCCCCAGTCCAGATAACCTGCTCATGGTGCAGTCGACGCCCACCTGGCCTCAAACAACACGGGCCGAAGAGGAGGACGACGTGTACTCGTCCATCCCTTCCCTCATTAGTTCCACCCCGGACTCTCCCCCTGCCACGCTTCCTCGCACGGCCCCCGTAGGACGCGTGGCTCCGTCGGCATCCTGGAACTCTCTGGGCTCCTCCTGTAAATCTTCCCTGGATTCCCTGCGATCCGATGGCAGCACCAACGTACGTCAACGCAGACGCCGCGCACGCTCGGACCCCCGCATGGACGCCGGGGTTCTGCATCGCCTGGCCTTCACCGTGTGGCATACTGCATTACACATCGAGAAAGAGGTCAGGAGCGGCGGCTGACCCGTCGACACCACCCTCCGTGCCCGCATGACCTGACCCTCACCCCTTGTCCTGCCTGGCGACGCCCCTCCGGTATGCGCATGACTGACCCATGGTAGTGTAGGTGGAGTCGGTGGCCGTGTTAGCCGTCTGTCCCAGGTCGGAGTGTCGGCCTTCGTCGCTCTGTGCCCGCAGCGCATCTTTACCGTGGCATCCTCTACCGAAATGCTCTTTGTTCATTATTTTAATTCTTGCTGTTGCATACTCTCGTCCCG
>NC_051386.1:51219200-51221700 GCF_015228065.2 Penaeus monodon | reverse complement strand
GTAGGGGTGGGTGGGGGTTAAGGGAGGAGGAGGCGAAGAGGAGAGGGGGGGATCTTTCCTATATTCTTGTAAAAGTCCTGTTGGCAGTTCTTTTTTTAGCGTCTTGTTTGTTCCTCGGAGCTTATCTCCGTGGCCTTGCTTTTCTCCGATTCTTTTGGGTTTGGCTTCTCGATATATTTTTCTTTTCTTTGGATTAATTTTTTTCTTCCTCAATAAGTTTTTTCCTCATCTTGTTGCCACTTCCTCCTCCTCCTCCTCTTCTTCCTTCTTTCTTCCATTTGTTTCGCATATCTCTTTTCCATTTTATTTATTTTTTTTAGCTTACAGTGAACTTATTGAGACATATTAACTCATTTTCTTTTTTCATCCTTCTTATTTAACACGAACACATTCTTCTTAATCTCCATTTTCTCATACCCTCAATACGTCTAAACCATCCTCCTCCCTTTAAAAATACCCGCCATCTCTCCTTCCTTTCTTTTTTTCTCTCTCTTCTTCTTTTTCTTTTTCTTGCTTTTTAGTCTTCTTCTCCTTTTTCTTCATCTTTTTTTTCATTCCACCACTCTCCCCCCCTCCACACCACCATCACCCGCATCTTTCTCTCCCCTCTCCTCTCTTCCCCTCGCCTCTCCTCGCCTCCCTTCCCCTCCTCTCCTCTCCTCTCCTCGCCTCTCCTCTCCCCACCCTTCCCTTCCCTTCCCCTCCCTCTCCTCCCCTCCTCGCCTTTCCCCTCGCCTCCCCTCCTCTCCCTTGACCCTCCCCTCACCTTCCCTCCCCTCCCCTCCTTCCCCCAAAATAATAACACTCGATATTCGCGATTCCTGAAGATTTTTCGCGAAAGCCGATAGCCGCGATCCGACACCCGGCTGCGCGTGACCTTCGCACATCCGGCGGCGGTCCGTGGCTCCCCGAACATCCCGGAGATCCCACAGCCTTTTCTCTCGGCGTTCGGGGGGGGGGGGGGCTTTGTGGGGAGGTGGAGGGGGTGTTTGTTTTGCTAGTTTGCTGTTTTTATTTTTTTATTTTTTTATTTTTTGTTGATAATGGTTGAGAGAGAGAGAGAGAGAGAGAGAGAGAGAGAGAGAGAGAGAGAGAGAGAGAGAGAAAGGAAAGAAAAGGGGAGATAGTGAGAGAGAAAGAGAGAAAATGGAAGAAAGTTAGAACGAAAGAAAGTTTGAGAGAGAGAGAGAGAGAGAGAGAGAGAGAGAGAGAGAGAGAGAGAGAGAGAGAGAGAGAGAGAGAGAGAGAGAAGGGGGAAGTGGCCGTCCTGTTATTGGTTCCAGTTTCTCTTCGTAATGTCTTCATTCCCACAATAATAACGTCCTCTCTTCTCTTCCAGAATAACAATGATGCCACAGCCACCCAGAAGCACCCTACGATAAGCAGCAGAAACGTAAGTATAATGGACACTGTCTGGGTTCTCTGTTGTCATTATACCCGATGAACTTGGCTGTCTACTGCTGTCTCTTTCTGCAGTGTATCTTCTTTGTGAACTCTCTCCTTTCTGCCTGCATTCTTCGTACTCTCCCTTTCTTCCTTCTCTCCTTCCTTTCTTCATTCTTTTCCTCCCTTCCTCCTTCTCTTCCATCCTTCTTCCTTCTTTTCCTTCCTTCCTCCTCTCCATCCCTTCTTTCTTCTTTCGTTCCCTTCCTCCTTCCTTCCGTCCTTCTCTCTCTCTCTCTCTCTCCTTTCCCTTTCTCCCTCTCCCTCTCTCCCTCTCCCTCTCTCTCTCTCCCTTCCCCTTTTCTCAATTGCTCCTTCTTTTCCTCCCTCCTTTTTTCCCATCCCTCCTCCTCTCCCTTCGTCACTCACACTCATTTTTTTTCTTCTTTTCTTTCTCCAAAATCGACAGTATTGTTGCAGCATTTACTTCACAGTGAGTGATATGATTACGAAGACGGTGATAAGAACGAGAACAACATTAAGCTAATTGAGTTCCATGTCCCTCAAAAACACTTCGCTTATCAGTCTTATTAAAATACCTTTCTCATAAGTCCTAAGAACTTTTGTATTGACTCGCTTATCCGTATTTTATGTATGCCTCAGTTTTCCCATTGGTGGCTTCTTTTTCCTTTTGAGGATGATTCTCTTCTCTCTCTCTCTCTCTCTCTCTCTCTCTCTCTCTCTCTCTCTCTCTCTCTCTCTCTCTCTCTCTCTCTCTCTCTCTCTCTCTCTCTCTCTCTCTCTCTCTCCCTCTCTCTCTTTTGATACCCACTTTGCTGTCTTTTGAATGACCCACTTTCCTTTTCAAGAAATGCCCCATTTTCTTTTCTTTTAAAGGCCTCACTTCCCTTCCCCCCTTTTTGCATGACCCACTTTCCTTTTAAGAAATAACCCACTTTCTTTTTCACTCCCCCTCCCCCCTTTTTTAATGTATCACTTTCCTTTTTTGTCTTGAATATTCTGCTTTTCTTATTGAATGCCCCCTCCTTTTTTAATAGCCCACTTTATTACATACCCACTTTCCTTCCCTTTTTTATTGGCGTACTTTTATGTTATT
>NC_051386.1:51209200-51214200 GCF_015228065.2 Penaeus monodon | reverse complement strand
GAGGACTATCCATATAATGGGAAAAATGGATGATATTGTGCTTGGGTTCATAGAACGACGGAAAAATCGTTAGCGGAAAAGGCTGGTCTGGCTTCCGTAAATTAGAGGCAGTTGTGATAGGGCCTTCCCCTCGCGCAAACAGTTAGTCGGGATTTGGCGAAAATGGGAGGCGAGGTCATGGCTACGCGGCGGAGAGGGAGCTGGTGGAGGGGAGGAGATGGAGGTGAGGGTGATGGAGGTGGTGGAGGGGAGGAGATGGAGGTGAGGGTGATGGAGGTGGTGGAGGGGAGGAGATGGAGGTGAGGGTGATGGAGGTGGTGGTGGTGAGGGTGATGGAGGTGGTAAGGATGATGGAGGTGATGGTGATGGAGGTGGTGGTGGTGAGGGTGGTGGTAAGGGCGATGGAGATGATGGTTATGGTGATAGGAGTGATGGTGTTAATGATGGTGTGGTGTTGGTGATGTTGATAATGATAGTGAGGATGACAGTAATGAATAGGATATTATTACTAACAGTATTTTCTACAATGATAATAATAATAATAATAAAATAATAATAATAATAATAATAATAATAATGATAATAATAATAATAATAGAAATCACGATAATAAGAAAAGAAAAGAGTAATCATAAAAATGACGACGAGGATGATATCAGGCCTGGAAAACCTCACTACAGGAAATAAAGAATATATTTTGAAAATGGTAAATAAGGTAGCGCCTACCCATTGAGCACCACCCAATAGCCCCGCCGTATATCCGAGGATCCGGTCAGCATCGGGTCAGTACGGATGCCGTCAGTCCTCTCCTGATTGCCACAAGGCGCTCCGTATCCGCCGCGGAGCATTAGTCTCACAAAAGTAGTTTGCAAAGAAATATTAGAGCTGATTAAAGAGGAATTTGAAAAGTTAGCGCGACGAGACAGGAAGTTGGAGGAAGTTAGATTTTACGTCACAGAGGGCAAGATGTAATAGGTATAGGGATTTGGCCACCCTTTCTCGTAGGCGGGGAGGGGGCGGGGTGGGCGTGGGGTGAGTGGGGGGAGGGGAGGGGCATTGAGAAGTGTGGGGGAGGGTGGGAGAAGGGGGATGAGGGTGGGAAAAGTGGATGGAAAAGGAATCGGTTCCGTTCTGTAGGTGATGCTGTGTGCATTTGGGATGGCGCAGGCCTGCATTTAGGATAAATATAGCATTAAGGATAAGGGTAAGAGGTTCGTGTGGGTAGAAGGGCTTCAAGTTAGAGATAGCGTGGAGACGGCCACATTTTCAGTGTGGCGGAAAAGGTAATTAATTATATGATGCGTGTGGTGTAGACGAGGTGTATCCATATCAAATAGGTAAGTCTTTATTTTCAACGAGAAAAGGAAGCCTAGTGAAGAAAAAGGCTAGATTGACCAGGGCGATGAATAGGCGACGGGTGTTTTCAATAAGGCCGACTGGAAGATTTGTCCGTGAGCGTGATGAATAAGAAGGTCTAATCCGCAGTGTGATGGATGAGAGAGATTTAGCCGTCAGTGAGATGCAGAACCAGATCTCTACATTAGTGCTAGATATTAGCGTCTACGCTGGCTGTGCTTAGACACGTATCACTCCTTCAGACAAAGACTATTCAGCGCAAAGACGGGTCTTGAAAGCCGAAGAAGGAAGCCGGAACAACCGTTGCGTAAAGGAAGGCAAGCGACCTCACTTGACCTTCCCAAAGTCAAAAAGATAAAAATAGAAACGGAGAAAAGGAAAAAAAGAGACAAAAAAAAGAAAGAAAAAAAAAGAGAGTGAGGATCGCCGTGCTGCCGCCGCGAGCCACGTCCTCCGTCGTGTGACCTTTTCCCTCCGTCTCCTCTGCCGGTGTCGGGGCGCTCTTTCACCTGGCGTCGAGAGCAGCCCGGAGATCTGTTTCTAGTTTCTTGGTTTGTTTGTTGCGAGGAGGAGGCTGGAGCCGTGTCTGGGCGTGGGTGTTTCTCTTATTATACGCCCTAATGATGGGTTTGAATACGGATGATTAGAAGGAAAAGAGAGGCGTGCTTGAATAGTTTGTGATGCCTTGTGATTCGCGCTTTCCCCCCGGCAGCATCCTATTCATTCGTCTCCCCTCGTTTAGCAGCGCCCCGTAGCGACAGGCGGCGCGTGACCCCGTGCCCTTTGGTTTAGAGCCGACACAGTCATTCAACACTCCCCATCAGCTTCCCGCTCCCTCTCCCTAACCTTACCCTACCCTACCCTAGTCTACCCCACTCTCACCCACTTCCCCCCTTACCTTGTCCTTATTTTGCTCCCTCTCTCGTACCAAAGCCTACCCAATTCCTCTTCCCCTATCTCAGCCTCCCTCCCTTCCCCTACTCTTTCCCCTACTTCCCCTTCTCCTCCTCCACCTTTTGGTTCCGCTCTGCTTGTTTTTTATTTTCGTTAGACTGAGGACAACTGCTTTCCTCTCCTGTCACATTTGTGTCGTGCTGTGTTTCGGCTTTTAATTTTCTATTCTTCTTGGGCCGCTATCCCCCCCTCCCGTCCTCTCAGGATACCCTCCTGTCATTTTTTTTAGTTCTTTAGTTTTTATTGTTGTTCTTATTCCCGACGTTAGCGTTTCACAGACAGGTCAGATTATTTTCAATCCGTCTACTCTGTGATCGTTCAGTCACTCTGATCTTCGAAACTCCAGCAGCAGAATGACTGAGTAAGCTTTCTTTGTCCGTGTGCTTACAACTTCTCTTTTATCTGCGTATTTCCGTCACGTTTCCAGGAAACAGTTTTTTTTCTCAATAAATCATAAAGCACGCACACACACACACACACACACACACACACACACACACACACACACACACACACACACACACACACACACACACACACACACACACACACACACACACACACACACTCACACACTCACTCACTCACTCACTCACTCACTCACTCACTCACTCACTCACTCACTCACTCCACGCTCACACGCCCGACACATCGTGGTATTAATAAACTTGAAGACAATTTCGCCAACGAGAAAAAAAAAATCGCCAAGTTCACACACTTCAATCTCGAAAAAAATTGGAAGAAGGGAGAAGAAAAACGCGATCATATATACATATTTATCGCAAGCAGTCGGGAATGAAGTAGTCTCCGCGGCGTAAAGTTCCCACAGGAAGAATGCTGGCTTATGGATGCTCCGCCTGTCGCCAGCATTTTACTGGGAATAAGCGCGAGTTGGGAATTCTCAACTTGTTACTCTCCCGGGGCTCCGAAAATTGTCTATGCCGACGAACGTGGGGGGGGGAGACAAGACGGGAATGGAGGGGCGGAATGATGGAGAATGGAGGGGAAAACAGGTGGGAATGGAGGGGAAAACAGGGAATGATGGAGGATGGAGGGGAGAATTGGTGAGGATGGAGAGGAAATCGGGTGAAGATGGAGGTGAAATTGGGTGAGGTTAAAGGGGAGAATGGAGGAAATGAGTGAGGATAGTGGAGGAATGGAGGAGAAAACGGGTGAGGATGGGAGGGGTGGGGGATAAGAGTTGATGGGAAATGGGTAAAATAGAGGAGAAATAGACGAGAATGGGGAGGGGAAAAGGGGGAGCATTGAAGGGGAAAATGGAGGGGAACAAAGATGAAAAATGGGTGAGAATAGGAGGAAAAACGGGAATAATGGCGGTGGAAAATGATTGAGGATGGAGATCAAGATGGGTGAGAATGAAGGAGAGAATAGGCTGGGGAGTGATACGGGGAAAGGGATGAGAATGGACGGGGGGAATAGACGAGAATGGAGGGCAGTGCGAGGAAGGAGGAGATGGGTGGATGGCAGGCAACGAACAGGAAGGACAGGTACATCTATGTACATTTTTATGCCATCTTTCCATCTGCCAGTTGATGTCGCAACGGCTTTCTCAGATCTGTTGCAATAATTTATTAAGGTTTGCAAGCATGGCCTGTGTATAAATATTACAAATGAAAGCATGATTTAGCCATATGTTATTTTTTTTTACTGCGAAACATTTGAATAAACCAAAACGGGGTGATTGCAAGGAACAGCTTTGCAATAAGTGGATCAAAAGCCCTCATTGGAGCAAGCACCATGATTGGTGCCATGCAAGAGCCTCGATCTAGACGTGTGCATGTATATATACTTATGTGTATATCTGTCTATATATAGTTATATGTATATCTGTTTTATATCTGTCAGTATTAGTATTATATCTATTTTTCATCTGTCTTCAATCTGCCTTCACCGACATTAAAATGAACTAATAAATAATAGACAAGTAAACAGCAGACCAAGTCGCAAAGAGCATCTGCAGCCGCCATGTTAGCCGGGCGAAGACTTCCTCGAAGAATCCGGGCGGCGCCTCCCCGCCAGAACGCCGGGGTGACGAAGAGAGGAACTCGCGCAGTTTCAAGAGTAGCTGATGGCCCAAGTTGCTGCAGATGGCCCTTGAAAGATGGCCAAGGGGGCAGGGGCCGGGGGTGTAGGAATGAGGGGCATTCTGATACCGAGTTGGGTTAGACAAGGTGAGGGAAGTAAGCTGGTAGTGAGGGGCGGGGGTAGGCTGGTAGGAAGTAGAGTAGGGGTAGGGGTGCAAGGGTAGGGGTTCATTTGTGTAACCCATTTGTAGCCTCTGATTGGTACAGTTCATTATTTTTACTAATGGTGATATCTACGGAATATACGCCACTCTTGCACTTCGTTTCGCACCCACGACACGAAAGCAAGAGGCTTTACGAGTTGGCGCCATTTGAATACGAATAATCGTTCCGAGATATTTTTACCTGCGGCGAGACCTCATCAAGGTGTCGAAGGAGTGATTAGCAAGTTTCTGATAATGACACTCATTAGAAAGTTCTTGATATTTCCCTCATTTAAATCCTTTTACTTTCGACGCTTCTCGAACGATATATATATATTTTTTTCCTTTTTGATATCGCACAGGGAAAAGATAATTTCATTCTCTTTGATAGTGAAACGCCACAAAGTTCATGACGCTATTATTCGTAAATAATCATATGGAG
>NC_051386.1:51196700-51204200 GCF_015228065.2 Penaeus monodon | reverse complement strand
TATTTAGGTGAAGGGGAGCATAATGGATGTTTTTTTCCCCTTTCGTTATTCTTTTTCTTTATCTTTTTTCTGTTCCCCTTTTTAGCGGTTTCTATTTCACTTCTTTCTTAATTTTCTCATTAGTTTCTCCCTTTTCACTCCTTGTTTTACATTCTGAACTTCTTATCGTCCTTTCCCTCGTCTTCAGTTCCTCTTGTGTCTTATACATTTTTTTACCTGTCAGTTCTCCTTTGGATTTTCTCTTCACCTCTTTTTTTCTCTCGGTTCCTTCTCGCCCATTTTTCAAAGGCCCCTGTTCAGTATCGATATGGCTCTCTCTCCCTCCCTCCCTCCCTCCCCCCTCCCTCCCTCCCTCCCTCCGTCCCTCCCTCCCTCCCTCCCTCCCCTCTCTTCCTTTCCCCTCTCGCCCATTCTACTTCTCAATCTATCACTCTCTCGCTCTCTTCTCCTCTCCTTCCCTCCCCCCCCCCCCCTGCCCCTCCCCCTCTCTTTTATTTTTGTTGCGTTCCCCAGCGAAGGTTAATGATCCCAGAAACATCGATCAGTAAGTTACCTTTAAGATTACCTGTCGCTTCATTCACGTCCGCCTCGCCGATAATTGCTTCCCGCGGACTTTTGTGCCGGGCCGGGTTTGCGTTCGTGTAGGAGACGTGGATCGGTAGGCGCTCATGCGACGGCGGCCGTAGCAACTTCCTCTTTTTTTAAGCTCGTTTTTTTGTTCATTTTTTGTGTGTTTGTTCTCTTGTTGTTGTTGCTGCTGCTGTTGGGAGGATTTTTTTGTATGGTATTTTTTTCTGGTTTCTTGCGTTTTTTTTTTTTCTTTTTTTCTTTTTAAACCTTTTTTTTTCCTTTCTTGGGAGATTGAAAGAAAGGGTACATTGCGGTGGAAACAGACCCTGTGAATTTATTGATAACTGTTCATTGACCGGCCATGCGATAGATTTTTGTTGTTGATGATAACGTGATGTATTCGGAGGTTATATAATAATGCCTGAAAATACATCACATCGTGCATAGGCTACAATTGAGTGCTAATGACCACTAGCACCACTGCAAATTAACCGCCACCATCAACACTGTAAACACAATTATCACCATCAACACCCACTGTTAACCACTAACCACTATACACAATCTTTCCCGTAAAGACAGACCTTGGCAACCACCACGCCATTCACAAACCACAATTACCACCACCACATTATTAGCCACGAATCACAACCACTGCCACTGACGCAGATTTCCCAGACAACCATTACGCCATTCACAAACCACAATTACACCACAAACGAACACTTTTAACCACTATCAGCCATGACAGTCTACCAAAACCCACCCCCATCAACACTAAAATCTCATAGATAACCACCACATTATTCACCAACGAACACAGTTACCTCCAGAACCACCACCGCCACCACCAACAACAACAACTATTAACCACTAACTACTGTACGTTACCCACCCCCTCCAAATCCACCCCCACCTCCCATCTAGCACCTCCCATCCCCCCACCACCACCTTCCATCTCCCCCCACCACCACCTTCCATATCCCCCCCCTCCCCCACCTCCCATCTCCCTCCCACCCCCACCTCCCATCTCCCACCCCCCCCACCTCCCATCTCTCCCCCACCTCCCATCTCCCCCTCCACCCCCACCTCCCATCTCCACCCCACCTCCCATCTCCCCCTCCACCCCCACCTTCCATCTCCCCCACTCCCCACCTTCCATCTCCCCCCTCCCCCACCTTCCATCTCCCCCCCACCCCCACCTCCCATCTCCCCCCCCCACCCCCGCCTTCCATCTCCCCCCCACCCCCACCTTCCATCTCCCCCCCCACCCCCACCTTCCATCTCCCCCCCCCACCCCCACCTCCCATCTCCCCCCACCCCCCCTCCCAGCACCGAGCGTCGAGGCCAATATTTCCTCCGGTTGCCTTCACAGATCCCCTCCTGTTTCTGGCAGGACAGGCTTGATCTCGAAATGTTCAAGGGGAAACTTCTTTATATTGAAGTATCAGAGTCGAGGTGAGGCCAAGGAGGGGGAAGGGAGGGGGGGGAGTTCGGAGGCGGAGTAGAGGGGGGGATTGTGGTAAGGGGTAGGGGGTGAGAGGAGGCGTCGGATAAGATTTTATTTTTATTTATTTATTTATTTATTATTATTATAATTTTTTGGGGGTGTCGTTGGTGGTGTTTTTTATTCACATTCTAATTATTGTAGTTTTTCTTTTTCCTTCTCTTTTACGTCTTCGTACTGCTTCTTGTTCAACTTATTGTTGTTGTTATTAATAATAATATCATTATTATATCATTATTGTTGCTGTTGCTATTGCTATTATAATTATTTTTGTTGATATTATAATTATTATTGACATTATTGTAATCGTTACTGTTAGTATTATAATTATTTTTGTTGATATTATAATTATTATTGTCGTTATTATTGACATTATTGTCATTGTTACTACTATTATTATTTCATTTTTTTTATTATTATTATTATTATTATTATTATTATTATTATTGTTATTAATTATTATTACATTATTATTATTATTATGATGTTCATTATTGTTGCTGTTGTTATAAAATCCGATGCCTTGTTACTCATTGCTCATCTTTCTCGTTCTCTCCTCCCCCCCCTTTCTCTCTCTCTCTCTCCCACCATCTCCGATCACTTTTCCTCCGCGATGATAGTTCGTTTGTAATGTGATAATTAGAGGTCGCGAGGTGACTAATATAACTCAGGCTTCATTACGGGCGGCGGCCGTGTCGGGCGACGGGGCTCCGCTCAGAAGTCGGGACAATAAGAGCTGTCGAGAGAGCCAGCCCGGAACGAGGTGTCAGGGAAATTAGGTGTCATGGCTCGTGTCAGAGAGCTTGTGGAGGCGTGTTGGTGTCAGGGAGCTCTGGAACCGCGTTTTGTGTCAGAGAGCTAGAGAGCTTTAGAACCCGTGTTGGTGTGTCAAGGAAGCTTTGGGAAAGGCACAGGTATTTGGGAGCTTCTGAAGTGCGTTGGTATCACAGAGCTTTATTGAGAAATAAAGTAATATGAAAATTCGAGTCAGAGACTTGCTGTAATGCCAAAATATGGACCAAACTGAATGGTGGAAGAGAATATTGATGCAAAAGACTTTAGACGGGATATTTGGTGCCATGAACACCAGGAGGTCAATATCAGAGTGTCAGCTTGTAAGCTGCATGAGAATTGAAAGACAAGAAGGGCGTCCGAATGACGGGGTCCGGAGCGGTAGAGAGGGCGCTTTGGTGTCGCCACGTACCGTCTTGACACGCAAATTTACACTAACACTGCTAATCCCTAGCCTGATGGCACCGCTCTTCAGCACAGGGAATATATAATTCACATGTCGTAATTTGGGACGGTAGCTAGATGGCCTTTTATCACGTAGAAACAAGTTTGGATATGTGTAGAGCGTTGGACTTATTCGAGCGAGACTTGGGATTAAAATGTGAAATCGCAAATGGAATTCCGCCAAGCATGGACGCTGCTTTCAGCCAAGGAGTTAAAAAAAAAGGTGGTCACATTACCGCGCGCGTTATGTTTTGATGTAAATATACCAGCGCGAACGTCAGACACCTGTCAGATGCATATATAATGATGTAAATGTCAGATAGGATACAGGGACGTGTATGAAGTCGGGGTGCTGGACAGGTGACAGGAGCATGAACAGACGTGAACACGACAGCCGCACAAAGGACGCCCGGCGAGAGGAGGAGCACGATGACCGTCGGGCGCGGTCGGCAAGGAGCGCGTGCTGAAGGCGTGCCGCCCCTGCACGACATCACTTTCCAATAATCAACGCGATGACAGGTGTGCTGTGCTGGCAGGGGGTCGCCGTGTGTGCACTTGTCCTTGTGCATGTCGGAAGCAAGAAAAAGGGTAATGGAATCGACCTCGGGTCCGTGCTCAAAGGGGGAAGGCGATTTCTCATTCTTTATTGTTCTTAATTTGATGTGCTCTGGCAATCAGAAGCTTTGAGCAAAGGTCTGTGAGCGACAGATGTTTTTTCGTTCTCTCTCATTTTCTTTTTTATTATTATTATGATCAGAATGTTTTCATTTATTATTTAAGAACGTTATTTTTCATGCATATTTTTCTCCTTCCCTTTTTCCTTCTGCTGGTGATAATATCTGAACGACCGCATTTCATTTCGGTGCGATGGATCCTCTTGAAAGTTACAGAGCGAAAAGAGATGAACATTTGAATGTGAAAGCGTCAGCAGTTACTTTTAGCAGTGAAGTGTCGTTCTGTGTGTGTGCTCAGTGTTTCCGTGCAGCAGTATTTACATGGAAATTAATTTACCTTGGACACACAGGGGCTTGTCATGCCCACTTGACCACTGGCGTGAAAGTTCATTATTCACATTTTACGTTGTGAAGCGCCCTTTAAAAATGGGTCCCCAAACCGTATATGTATGCAAAGAAGCACTCAAGTTATTCATGACGTTTCGTAGCGCAGGACACGGTTCCTTAGCGCGTCGCGGGATAGGCAGATGAATCCCGCGACACCACGGAGCAGGATCCTTCAACCGGCGAACTCCTGACATTTACCGATCAGCCTCGCGACATTTGGGGTGTCTCGTGGTCGCCGGTGGAGCTTGCCAACCCGGAGGCATTTTCGCGAGATAAAGGAGTTGCTGGTGTGGATTGCAAGCACGAGAGAGGCGACTGCTCCTTCAGGGAAAGCATGGACACATGGCAGAGAGGGTTTGCAGCCAGGAGGGGGGAGGGGGGCATAGCAACGAGGGCGGTTTGGGCTGTCATTCAAGAGAGAGAAAAGGGAGACATGCCAGGGCCTCAACGAGGACATTTGTCTATGAAAGATTATATGCTGTAAATTGCGCGTTCTTCTTGATCCTCTTCGGCTTTCTGTGTGTGTGTGTGTGTGTGTGTGTGTGTGTGTGTGTGTGTGTGTGTGTGTGTGTGTGTGTGTGTGTGTGTGTGTGTGTGTTTGTGTGAATGAATGTATGTATGTATGTATGTATGTATGTCACTTCCCCCTTGACGCTGCTCGCTTGGTCCTCTCTTGAATTTATGTTTAGTTTCGTGATATCAGGGTAGTGCTTGTGTGCTGTTGCATTCTGTGTGTTTAAGCGGCCACTGTAATTATTCTGAATTCATAAAGATATATGAACGTTTTCGAAGCGCGCGCGCGCGTGTGGTGTGGTTTTTGTGTGTGTATTAGTGTGTCTTTCTGCCTGCCTGCCAGTCTGTCTGCTTGTCTGTACCTCAGTAAATGTTTGTGTTCGCGTCTATATTTGTTTATGGATGCGCGCTTTAGTATATATATATATATATATATATATATATATATATATATATATATATATATATATATATATATAACGATTTTATAAAAAAAAAAAAAGAGAGACAACTGGTACATCATACTTTTTGACATCATATTCTTTCGACTCTTTAGAAGTTTACGAGAAAGCAAGCACGAAAAGAGAAGGGGGAAAAACACGGCATTCCACTTCTCGGGGATGAGAAAAGTAGGAATGCGAGTCCACTGTCATCAGCGATTTTTAATTTGTGGAGTGCCGTTGATGTGGGTATTGGTGTGTGTGTTTTAGGGGAGAGCCGAGGGTTGGGGAGGACCGAGGGAGGGGCAAGGGGAGGGGGCCGAGGGGGGAGGGTGAAGGCTTGCATTGAGACAAAAAAAAAGGAGGAAAAATATTGAGGAAGTTGGACTAGTAAAGAGAAAATCTAAATATAGATTTTTGTGGGGAGTATAGACGCGGTACGAGGGAGAGAGTGAAAGAAAGAGAGGGAGAAATTGGGGGAAAGAGGGAAAGAAGGAGAGTTTGAGGGAGACAAAGAGGCAGAGACAGAAAGAGAGAAGGGGACAGGCAGAAACAGACAGCAGAACCAGAGAAAGGGGAATATCGAGGGAGGATGGAAGGGTAGGAGGGTAAAGAGTGAAGAGTGAAGAAGAGTCAGAGACAGGAGGAGGGGAGGGCGTGGGGGGAGAAGGGCGGGGGTTGGAGTGGATTGGAAGTCGAAGTAGAGAAAGAAATATAAAAGAAAGAGAGGAAGAAGACGGTCTGGAGATCACTCCCGGCAAGATCTTTAGGAGAGCGAAGCCGGGGAAGAAATCGTGGGAGATTCGGGTTCGAGTCGTGGCCTTCCTGCTTGTCCTATATCAGTGTATATGTTTCCTTCGAGTCTTCTGTCGATTCCCTGATTATCGTGCATGTTTTTAGGAGACCGCTGCATGACGTTTTATGCAAAGCAGCTTGGACATCCAGATTTTTTATGCAAGAATAAGCGGAAGTGAATGGAGGAGATGTAGGAAAAGGAGGAGGAGGAAGAATAAGTGGAAGTGAATGGAGGAGATCTAGGAAGAGTAGGAGGAAGAGGAGGAAAAAGACGAAGAAAATAGGAGGAGGAGCAGGAGGAAAAAGAAAAAGAAGAGGAGGATGAGGAGGAAGAAGAAGAGAAAAGGCAGAGGGAAAAATAAGGAAAGGAAGGAAAGAAAGAAAAAACTCAGAGGGTAAGGATGCTTTTCCTTCTAGTGCAAAAAATGAAAAGCGAAACACGAAAAATACTAATCCTCGAAGCAGCTAGATCATCCCAGCTTCGACCCCAGGGAAGAGGCGAAGGCAGAGAAGGCGGTCAGGCCAGGCCAAAGCATCGTGAGTGTCGTGGGGTCGCCGAGCAAAAGGTTAAGCGATCTTAGACCTTAACGCCACCGGCACGTTTAAGAAAAAAAAAAGATGTATTTGTTTTATTTTATTTAAGTCTTCTTTATTCGGTTTTATGTGTATGTATGCTGTTCCACTTCTCACATTTAGCTGCGGGTGCCTCTCTTGTTGAATGGTCGCCGCTTCCAACCCTTTATCTGCGTCGGTCACGAACGTTTTAAAGGCAAGATAGGGAGAGAGGGAAGGAGGCGGGAATGAAGAGGGTGATAGAGGCAGAGACTGAGACTGGGCCTGAGACACAGACAGAGATAGAGATAGAGGCAGAGGCAGAGACAAATAGAGGAAGAGGCAGAGACTGAGAAGGAGATAGAGACAGAAACAGCTGATAGAAACACTAAAGGAGACGGAGAGAATAATAGAGGATGGCAGAGGGGGAGGAGTATGGACGTACGGAGTGGAAAGGGAAGAGGAAAACTTTATTACAAAACAGATCGTTGTAATAAAGGTGACGTTGATGATGTTGGTATGAAATGAAAAGAAAAATATACGAGAAGGAGAAGCACGAGGCAGTATTCATTATATTGGAATTATTAAGACGGAAATGCTAGTAGGAGCCGGCATAGAGAAAGGGAGTCGATGGGTAATGAAAATCCATAAGCAAGGATGATAATAATAATAATGTAGGGGAAGGAAAAGAGGGTTAATTAAGGAAAATGAATAGCCTGTAGGACCCAATTTGGATTTGCGGGCTGAAAGGAGGGAGGAAGAAAGGCGTAGAGAGAGGAAAAAGGGTACAGAGAAAGGAGAACGATAGGGAATAAAGGTATAGAGA
>NC_051386.1:51184200-51191700 GCF_015228065.2 Penaeus monodon | reverse complement strand
TCCTATTTTTCGCCTAACTCTTTCTCCCCCGCCCTTGTACCTCTCCCATCTCACCTTCTCTCGCGCTGACGGGGAGGAAGAGGAGGGGGAAAAAGAGGGGAAGAAGGAGGGTTAGTGGGAGCCGGGAGGGATTGAGCTCAGCATGAGGGGGGTTGGGGGATTGTGGGGGGGGGGGGACGTGTGAGAGCGTGCGTCCAGCCTATATGCCAAGGGTCACAGGAAAGCGGTGGCGTCTGTTCCTGGTGAAGCTGCCTCTCTTTTCCCTCACATCTCTCTCTCCCCTTTCTTTATCTAATTCCTTTTCCTTCTCTTATTTGGTTTTCACTTTTTGTTGTTTTTGCTTTCTCTCTTTTTTGTCTGTAATTCTTGTTCATATTCATGTTTTTCTTTTTTTTCTTCTTTTCTTGTTATTTTCCTGTCTCCCTTTTTCTCCCGCTTTCCAGCTGCACCCCTTCTCCTACTCTCTTCTTGTCTCCATCTCTCTCTCTCTCTCTCTCTCTCTCTCTCTCTCTCTCTCTCTCTCTCTCTCTCTCTCTCTCTCTCTCTCTCTCATCTATTAATTCACTCACATTTATCCATTCGCTTAACCACGCAGTCACTCACTCACTCATCCATCAATCCATTAATTCACTCTCTCACATACCCATTCCCTTAATCACGCAATCACTCACTCACTCACCCATCCGTTCACTCACTCTCTCACCCAATTACTCACCACTCGCTCACTGGTAGTTGCTCCATCTTTCATGCAATTGCCAGATTGCTTTGATTCTTCTCCTCTTCTATTTTTGGCAAGATTAGGAAACTTTCTTTACCTGCCGAGGCGGTGCAGGTACAAGGAAAGGAAAAATACCTGTTCGGGGAAATAAAATAATGATGTTAATGTAGTTAAACATATTGAATAGTGATATTGGTGATAGTGATTTATAATGAGTATGATGGTGTGCTTCGTGATTGATAAAAAAGGTGATGATGTGATGATGATGATGAGGATGTGGATGGCGATTAATAAAAAAGGTGATGATGATAATGATGGTGTGCATGGTGATTGATAAAAAAGGTTATGATGATGGTGAAGGTGATGGTTATGATGGTAATGGCAATGATGATAATGATAGAATGATTATGGTAATAATAGTGATAATGATGATGATAATAATAATGATACTAAAATATTAATAAAATTAAAAATGAAGATGGTAAATATAATGATAATAATAGTAATGATAATAATTATGGTAATATTAATTGTAATAGTTATGTTGATAATAATATAAATGGTAATATTACTACTAATGATAATGATAATAATAATAACAATAACGATAACAGTAACAGTAGTGATAATAATGATAATGGTGATAATAATGATTATGGTGAGGATGATGATGATGGTGATAATAATAATAATAATAATAATTTTTATTATTATTATTATTATTATAATGATGATATTGATAATAGTAATAATAACGATAACAATGCTGATGATGATAATGTTTATGACAACAATGACTGCCCATGATGACAATGATGAGGCGAGAACATCACCCATGTCAGCGAAAGCAGCGGCAGCCGCACAGACGCCCCTCCGCTCCAGTACTTGATTTAAAGTGGCTTATGGCTGTGGCGCTGTCGGCGGGCGCGAGAGGGGCTGATGCTGTCATTCTCATCTGTCGCGACAAAGCGGAACTGAATGATGGAGAGGGAGGAAGGAGGTTCGGTGCTGTGGTGAGGGAGTAAAAAAGGAAATTGCTTTTGGTGTGTCGATGGAGGCGGTGGGTGTGGATGGTGTTGAGGGAGGTCGGGAGAGAAGGAGGGACGGAAGGAATGGAGGGAGTTGTGATGTTGGTGAGGTAATAATGGTGATGGTGATGCAAAGAGTGATGATGATGATGATGATGATGATGATGATGATGACTGTGGTTGCGACAGAGAAGGTGAGTGGTGGAATAGAAGGGACGATGAAAGACACAGAGAATGAAGATGGGAGAAGTTGAAAATGATGGGACCATGTGACGGCAATGAGAAATGACAGAGTTGATGAGCGCAACATTGCAAGTCCAGTAACGGCAAAATTGATGTTATAATGATGACAGGGAATCACTAATGGTAATGAAATTGTTGCAATTCAGGCATTGGTGTCTGTAGCGGGTTCTGCTGCTCTGTCATGCAGCTGCTGATGTGACTCTCCCTGCTCCTGCTGACTGAACCGCTTCCCATGCTAACACTGCATTTTATGTTTTCTCTTGCTTTGTTTCTTTTTATGCCTTTGCTTTTTGTGTGTGTGTGTTTATTCTTATTTACAGGGTGCGTTAGGGCCTCTTATCATTTTTCTTTCATTTTGTTTCTCCCTCTCGTCGAAAGGGATAAGGGAGGAGAGACAAAGAGGGGGAAATCGAGGGGATATAGAAAGAGGGGAGAGGACGAGATATGAGATAAATGTATATATGAAATAGGATAACACGTGTCCAATAAAAGGGGGAAAGGGAAGCAAACTGAAAAGAGGGGAGTGCTGTAGACGCAAAGAATACGAGTATTTCCAAGCACTTTAAGACACTATGGTGCTGCCTTTGTTCATGGTGAGTATGGTGCGATGTATTGTGGATGCAGAGAAGATGAAATGCTTGATATGTCGGTAGAAATGGAAGAGGTATGGGCGATGAATGATAAATGTGGTAAGAGAAGGGGTGGATAAGAGTTGGTGATGGGATAGCGATAAATGAGAGATGGAGAAGTGATGAAAGCTAATGAAGGGATGGCGATGAGTAGGGGAAAAGAGATGAAAAATATTAATTAGGGAAGGGACAGTGATAAGTAGGAAATATATAGGTGAACAAACAGATAAGAGCTCGTGAAGGGACAACAAATCAAAAATAAGTAAGAAATCGGAATTTTAAGAAAGTAATAAAGTTGCATCAATAAACAGGAGAAGAAGAAGAAAAAAAAACAGAGATAAAAGATATATATAAATAAATAGATGAGAAATGACTTCGGGGATTTCGCAGGTCAATCTACGCGAGAGGAGAGCCGACCCCGCAGAACAGGTTAGCGGTGAATCGATCCTTATCTCCTGGTTGCACGCTTTTCGTCCCCGGAATTGGTATCTTTGGCATCTTCTTATCGTTTGGGGTGCCATGCATATCGTTCTGTCACGTGGTCTTTGCGTTTCGTTCTTCTTGCTGTGCTCGCGCTGTTATCATAATCATGTTGATGCGATAACTTAAGGATCGTTGTATTTGTAGTGATAATGATGATGATAGCAAAAGTTTAGATGGAAATATGGATAATGATGATAATAGCAATAATAACGATGATGATATAGATAGTGATAACGTTAATGATGCTAGGAGAAGCAGAACCTTGCCAGCGGGAGATAAAACCATGACGCCCTCGGAACTGATGGCGTCACAGTGACGCCACCGTGACGTCAATCACTGCGAGGGTGACATCACCAACTCTTGCACCGACGCCATAGGAGGGTTGGCGCCACCAGCCGGTTGTGACGTCATCGCAGGACCGTGTGGGCGGCGCGGGAGGAGGAGGAAGAGGCAAGTTGAGGCGAGCGACTTGATATACGATGCCAAGTTCGCTCGCCCCGTCTTGGGTTCGGGTTCGGCTGATGGAAACGACCTGCTGATAGAGATTGAAATATCGAAGAAGGATGGCATTCTTTGCCGATGTGGCTCTTCTCTTCGTTCTTGCTCTCTCTCTTTTTTGTTGTTTTGTTTTCTCTCCTGGGCGAGGCTGGAGATTGGCTGCCTCTGCTCTGGCCCATTCACGGTGGGTTTTTTTTCATGAAAAGAATAATAGAAAGATGAAAATACGTTTGCTTGTTAATAGGTAAAAAATAATCCGCAAAGGTTAAAACGCTGGAAATATACTGCATGTAGGATGACGCTCTAATTATTTCATATACGCGCGCCTACACGCACACGCGAGTGCGGGGGCGCGCACGCACGCACACACACACACACACACACACACACACACACACACACACACACACACCACACACACACGCGCGCGCGCTCACTCACTCACTCACTCACTCACTCACTCACTCACTCACTCACTCACTCACTCACTCACTCACTCTCTCACTCACTCTCTCACTCTCTCTCACTCTCTCACTCTCTCTCACTCTCTCTCACTCTATCTCACTCTCTCTCTCTCTCTCTCTCTCTCTCTCTCTCTCTCTCTCTCTCTCTCTCTCTCTCTCTCTCTTAACCACCACGATTCCCACCACTGTCTACACCCCTCCCCTCCCCCTCCCTCCTCCTCACACACCTACACACACATACGCTAAAGAGAAGCCACGTGGGAGGTGTCTGTGCTGACCTCTTTGCCGGCTTTAATTTTTGAAGATGGCTGTACTCGACGCCTGCAGGTTCCAGAGTGTACATGTATATATATATATAGTCGTTGGCACGTGAGTGGGCGCTGTTGCGGCGGGGAAGGAGGGTTGGTGGGGACGTAGGGGAGTGCTGAGGGAGAAGGGAAGTGGTTGGGGGCATGGGTGAGTGCTGAGAGGGAAGGAGAGTGGGCGGAGGTGGGTGAGTGCTGAGGGGGAAGGAGAGTGGGCGGGGGTGGGTGAGTGCTGAGGGGGAAGGAGAGTGGGCTGGGGTGGGTGAGTGCTGAGGGGGAAGGAGAGTGGGTGGGGTGGGTGAGTGGGCGGGGACCGGGGATATAGGCGTATGTAGGTAGGGAAGGATGGCCTCGTGTCGGCACAAATGTTCAGTCCTCTTGTGAACAATGATGGGTGTTCAGCGAGGTGTGTTGTTTTGTCCTTTACAAATTCTTTTTTTTTTTCCCTTTTTTAACTTTTTTTTTCTTCCCATGGTTATATTTTATTTTCACAGTGGGTATGCGATATATATCTAGCCGCCGGAAGGAAATAATACGTCGAGAGCGCCGGTCCGTGTGCTGTGATGGCCGATGTTAAATATATTTAACACTCGGATCCTGACGTGCAGACCAATTTTAATTATGGAACCGACAGACACCCCTGAATATTGCGTCGGGCGTTTTATTCTGCTCCCTGCTCAAGTTATCTCACTGCTACGATGAATGGGATGCTCTTTTTTGTTATAGTATGTGTGTGTGTGTTTATGTGTGTATGTGTGTTTATGTGTGTGTGTGTGTTTATGTGTGTGTGTGTGTTTATGTGTGTGTGTGTGTGTTTATGTGTGTGTGTGTGTGTGTGTGTGTGTGTGTGTGTGTGTGTGTGTGTGTGTGTGTGTGTGTGTGTGTCTCCGCGCGCATGTTGAAAGGGATGCGTGTACGGTGCATGTGCAAATGTTTTTGATACATTTTTTTTTTTTTTTTTTTTTTTTACCTTGATGTTCATTTGTTGAATCTACCAATACAGCAGCATCATACCCATAACTCCCTGAGATCAAAACGTACTTCTCGAAAACGGGAGTTACGTCCTCAAATCTTTGATGCATAATGTTCACCCGACCTATGTCATTTCGCCAATATGGCACAAAGAAATATTGTGTTATGCAGTTATAGCCCGTCTATGAGTTTTGTTTATTTATTTCCTAGAAGCAAGTCAGAATCTTTTTCTATTTAGCTTAGCATGTTGAGACATATTTTTCATCATATTTTAAAAAACTACCAGTCAACGCCCACGAGACAGCTTCCAAGAAACCGCATACCAGTCTTCATAGACACAAAGATAATCCATCGAAAAAAGAAAGAAAATAAATACCAAGAAGACGCAATATTACGTATTCTAATCCCTTAAATACATTTCATAGGCTGACCGAAATAAACCGAATCCCTTTATTAGTGTTCAAGCAGCTTTAAAAGAGTCTGAGCGGCGTCTGACCGGCCTGAAACGTTGGGAACACGTGGGGCCGAGTATGGATCCCGCGGGCATCGAGGGCCGCCGCCGCCACCGCCGCAACCACGCCGCCACCGCCGCCGCCGCCGCCGCCGATACGGAAACGACGCTCGCCTCGCTCATTCTCTTCCTTGCCTTGCCCTTTCTCCCTCTCTCTTGCTTCTTGCTTCTGGCTTTGATTTTTTTTCTTTTATTTTGTCTGTTTCTTCTCTATCGATTTTGTCTTTCTCCGTTGCTCCCATTCTCTCTTTGTTTCTCTCTCTCTCTCTCTCTCTCTCTCTCTCTCTCTCTCTCTCTCTCTCTCTCTCTCTCTCTCTCTCTCTCTCTCTCTCTCTCTCTCTCTCTCTCTCTCTCTCTTTCTCTCCTCTCTCTCTCTCTCTCTCTCTTTCTATATATATTATATATATGTTATATATATTATATATGTTATATATATATGATATATGATATATGTATTATATATATATATATATATATATATATATATATATATATATATATTATATATTTATGTATTTATGTATGTATTTTTATATAACTCTGTCTATCTCTCACATTTCCAAACACATTTCCATTAATGCATTTTTGTTCACAAACCTGAACTAACCATATGTTTTTAAATTAGGCCTTTACATAACGCTTAGGCTGACTGTACATGCGTATTCTTAATAAGTCTAATTCTGTAGCAGAAATTAGGTGATTAAGCAACAACTTTAGATGCTTAATAATATATCAGGAGGATAGTTGAATCTCAGAGTATGTGGACTGACGGACTCCATAATGATGTTTAGCCGTTATGTAGTAGGTAGGAATTATGTCATCTGTCTGCCAGTAAGTCGAACATCCGGTTACTTTTTCACACTGTTCTATTCCTCTGCGGCCTGGAAAAAATGTTTATACTGTTATATCTATCGCGAATCTAAATTAACTGCATTGGCAAAGGTAGACAAAGTTACTGTACTTAATATTTTTAACAGTACTACATTTCGCATATATGATGAGATGATGCAAAGATGAGATGAAATAAAATAATCACATAGTTCCTTAATATCTTAAATGCAGACTCTTAAAGATGTATTTCATACCGGTGTAATATATGAAACTAAAGCACTGTCTAAGCGACAACAACACAGAATCTCTGGTGTAGAGCAGCGAATATGCTGTTTATTCGAACAATTAATATTACCGACCAGTAAGTCCACACTGCCTTGATCCTCTAAGGCTGCAAATCCCCTATAAAGTCAGTAACCCTGATTTTGCCAGCTGTTGTCCAAAAATGTGCCCTGTTTAATGAGTAACGGTAGTGTTATCAGTAATAATAGATTATCGTTTACGCTTGCCATGATAACGCTGAACGAATGTCAGGAGAGGGATAACGGGTGGGGGTGGAGTGGGCAAGGAAAGCGACAAGCGAACTGTGTAGAGGGAGAGAGAGAGATAGAGAGATAGAGACGGGGATATAGATAGAGATGGGGAGAGAGATAGAGGAGTGGATAGAGAGGGAGAGAGATAGAGAAGGGGAGAGAGAGGGAGATAGAGAGAAGGGGAGAGAGAGAGATAGAGAGGGGGGAGAGAGGATGAGAGGGGGAGAGAGATAGAAGAGAGGGGGGAGAGAGATAGAGAGAGAGAGGGGAGAGAGAGATAGAGAG
>NC_051386.1:51171700-51174200 GCF_015228065.2 Penaeus monodon | reverse complement strand
CTGAAGAAAGAAAAGGGTGATTAACTGTAAGATAACAGTGAGAAAGAAAATGTTACAGAGAATAAGGGAAGGATTAAGGATTTACGATATTGCCAAGGATACAGCGGATATTGCAACGGTTACTCTCCTGAAAATAAAACCAAAAAGAAAGGATAAGAAAAAAAATTAAACGAACATACGCAAGAAAGAACAATGGAAAACAAAAAGACACTTTCTTTTTCTCCTTTATCGTACAATAAAAGGAAAAGGACACTTTATTTTTCTTCTTTTATTGTAGAAGTGTAAGATACACATTTCTCTTTCTCAGTTTTTATTTTATTCTGTTTTCTATGTAGTATCTCCCACCTCGACCATCTCCGCTCTGTCTGCCGCCTTCGCCCACCAGCGCAGCCATCCAGCCACACCGGAATCTAAATATTGACTGAGCAATATCAGCATCCTATCTACTGGCAGAAGGGATGGAGGTCGTATACACACAAATTTGCCCGCGCCTTCCTTATAATGCTTGTTCTAGAGGGGATCTCGCGAGCCGCCCCTGCTCTCGGGAGGTGGCGCTCGCTTTTTCACTGCTTCACACCGTGCTTTATCTCCCCGATGCTTGTCTCGCCTTTCTGAGGCCTTTGGTCTTTTCGGCATCCCGTTTGAAAGGCCGTCTTGTGATAATACGCGCGTCCATACATATACTTGATGTATTCATACTTAAATATAAGGATATTGATCTATGTGTCAGAAATTCTCTCTCTGTTTGTCTATCTATCTTTGTGTGTGTGTGTGTGTGTGTGTGTGTGTGTGTGTGTGTGTGCGAACTTATATATACTTTTTTCTCTTGTCCGTTTTCTGTTCTCTTTCTCCCCCTTTCTGTTTCGTCCCTTGGCTCTGATTTTATTTTATTTTACCATCCCTTCTCTTCTTTCTTCCGCTCCCTCCTGCCATATTCATCTTCTTAACTTACCTCATTCTATTACACTTTTATTTACACTTGATTTACTAACCCTCAAACAGTAATTTCTCTCTCGTATTGGCTTTTTCGTTCTCTACTTTCTTTTCTTCTTCATTCCATTTCTTTAATTATTTAGCTTTTCTTTGTTCTGTTTTCTGCTTTGTTTTATTATCATAAATTTTATTTTCAATTCACATATACAAGGTGTCTTTTCTTCTTCTTCTTCTTCCTAATATGATATTCTATTATTGTTATTTTATAAATTTCTTTGTGTTTTTTTAATTTTCGTCCTAAATCTTCTCCCATCTTCCTTCTCTTTCCCTCCATCTCCTTACTTCCGTCTTAATCAGAACATATGTGTGACCTTTGGCATCCTCCCTGTCAAATAAACTGTGATCTTACTTTCCCAGTAAAGAGGCTATGGTAACCCCTTACCTTATCATCCTTTTAGCCCGCGTACGAATTTCTTCTGACCTTTTGCCTGTATATAGAACATCTCTGGTCTGTGATGTTTACCTCCATGTACACTCCCTCGTTCACGTGTCTGTAGGTTTTTTTTCGATGCTCCACGTACATAGCATTGACATGGTACCCAGCAGACCACCCGCACGATCTGGATTCCATAACACAGAGTAAACCCATATACCACAACGAAATTTTCCCACACGACTAGGCTACCTTTTGTAACTCGTAAGAAAATACCCTCACTCTTTCCACCCGCTGCTCTAAGGCCTCTTGTCTCTGGACACCACCCTCTCCCAAGTGAATCATTAACCTCCTGTGCCGTCCTCGTCACCGGGAGAAAATTCCCTAATGAAATACTTCGAGTGCGTTTCTCTCGTGAGAGATAATGAAGCGCGGAGAACACTTCCATAGAGTTTTATTAATATTGTTTTGGTTTGTGAAAGCAAAACCTACCATGCTTATGGTGCGAGGCGTGGGAATTTTTTCATCTTAAAAATTTTTCCTCCCTTCCTTTACGTTGCTCATTTTCTTTTCTTTTGCACACGTCATATCTTTATCAAAGCACGCAAGCAAACACACTTCAAAAATAAGCTTTTGGAATCACGGTAACTGCATGCAATGATCAAATACAAATGCAGTGTCTAGACTGTATATAAAGGTGAAGAACATGAAAAATGAACAAGAACGAACCAATGGAAAGAGAAAGAGAGAGGACAAAGGAGATTAAAGCCAGAAGGACGGAAAAATACCACGCCAGAAAACGAGAGATACTAGAAGAAGGGAGGGTTAAGGAAACAACAAGATAAACGAGTTAAATATGATAATGTTGGCAAGGCTCAGGTAAGACTCCGGTTGTTGGTTGGAGATCAATGTAGAAGGTGGCGGTGCAGAGGAGGGGCCTGCAGTTGGGTGTGGGGAAGAGGGGGTGCTGGTGTGTGTGTGTGTGTGTGTGTGTGTGTGTGTGTGTGTGTGTGTGTGTGTGTGTGTGTGTGTGTGTGTGTGTGTGTGTGTGTTTCCAGTGCGTTTGTTATATGACTGTTTGTTGTTTGTCCGTGTCTGTTTTCTTGTTTGCGTTTGTTCTTAAGTATGTCTACA
>NC_051386.1:51151700-51161700 GCF_015228065.2 Penaeus monodon | reverse complement strand
CTGCCACCTCTTACCCAGAATATACTGCTGTTATCCATTCTTTAATTTATTCTGTTGTTAAATTGCCTTTGGAAGAGGGAAGCAAGAGCCGGGGACAGAGAGCAAGAGCGGGCCTACAAGTATGCCAAATATGACACCATCAAACGGCGCTGTGATGCAGATGAACAGCAGATCGAATTAATGTTTTTGCAATTCATGCTATTTTGGCCAAAGAGGGTTGCAGCCTGTCTCATGCTCTCGATTCTCCGTGTAATCCAGTTGTTTTAACTCTTTTACGTCTATCAGCTTTCTTTCCCCTCTCTTCATCACTTATCTTGTGTCCCCTCTTTTGTTACTTCCTCACCCTTTCACTTCTGTCTGCTTCCCTCACATTCGCTGTTCTCCTCACCTACATACACTCCTCTTCGCATAGCTTCCTTCTTCTTTAGCCTCTTACTTCCTCCCTTCCTCTGCCTCCCCCTCATTCTCATCGGCATCTTCACTCGCATCCTATTCTCTTCTTCTCTCCCTCTCCCTCTCTCTCTCTCTCCCTCCCCTCCCCTCCCTCCCCTCCTCCCTCCCTCCCTCCTCCTCCCCTCCCTCCCTCTCCTCCCTCCCTCCCTCTCCTCTCCCTCCCTCCTCCCTCCCTCCCCCTTCCCCCTCTTCCCCTCTCTCTTTCTCCCTTTCTCCCTTTCTTCCTCCTTCTCCCCGTCAATATTCCCAGCCCTTCCCCTCACCCTCGCGCGCCCGTCTTCACACAGCTGCCGTCTCCGCCTTCCCTTGCCTTGCCTTTTGCTCAGAGATCCCACTTCCGCGGACCCCCAGTCCTCGCGCCCTTAATTTACCATCCTTCTCTCCTCACCTCCTCTTCGCCCCGTTCCTTTCCTCCCCATCTCTCTCTCTCTTCTCTCTCTCTCTCTCTCTCTCTCTCTCTCTCTCCTCTCTCTCTCTCCTCTCTCTCTCTCTCTCTCTCTCTCTCTCTCTCTCTCTCTCATCTTCTCTCTCTCTCTCTCTATATATATATATATATATATATATATATATATATATATATATATATATATATCCATCTGTTTCTTTTTCTCTATCTATTTATTTGCCTATTTATCTGTCTGTCTGTCAATCTATCTCTATGTCCATCCATCCATCCAACCATCATCTTATCGATTCATAAATCCTTCCTACCTATAACATACATACATACATACATAATATATATATATATATATATATATATATATATATATATATATATATATTTATATATTTATATATATATATTAAATATATACAGGGTGTCCACAAAGTCTTTGTGGACACAAACAAAGGTACGGGATATTGCTGAAGCAAAGGATTCGTAATGCAATTGCCACCATTGATGGACCTATGCTACAGCGAACATGGCAAGAAATAGAATACCGACTTGATGTCCTTCGTGCAACTAATGGTGCCCATATAGATGTCTATTAAATAGAGCTTAAAAAAACTTTAATGAATACTTATTATAATAAAACCATTCTGGTTTAGATATCTCATAAACTGCTTTTGTAATGAATTTTTCCAAATTTTACAATTTGTAAAGAGACTTTGTGGACACCCTGTATATTCACACACACACACACACACACACACACACACACACACACACACACACACACACACACACACACACACACACACACACACACACCACACACACACATCACACTCATAATCACTAACAATATATATATATATATATATATATATATATATATATATATATATATATATATATATATATATATATATATATATATATATATATATACACACATTTTTTAAAAAGTTTTTAAAAGCTAATATTCATTTTATAAATAACCATTTTCTCTCTTTTCTTTCAGGTAAGTTGAGAATTCCCGAGTCAGATATCTGTGCAAAATTCACGTGAGTAATCGACTCGTATTCAAGACGCGGACAGACGGATTCAAATACTCATCGCGTTTGTGTCAACAAAATCTTTTTATCATGAATAAATCTCTTTTTATCATGAAAATATCTACATTATTTGAACAGTAATTGCTATATGTATGTATGTATTTAGATAGATAGATAGATATTGTTATGGTTAAATGTATTTTAATAATTATAACTTCTGAGGATGCAAATATTTATATACCTGGTAGAACACTGGCATACGTATAGAGTTTACTGTGAACCAGACATGATCTTATTACAATATGCGATTACTGTTCCATACATAAATTTGTCAAAGATGGAATGAATGTCGGGTCGATAGAGAGAATATGCATTTTAGAATATTTTGAATTATAGGTATGATGAATTAATTACAAATGTATATATATCAAAGGAATATACTTCAGCTGATTAATCACCCGGAAAATGTTCCTGAAAATATTACACGCTCACGCCTACCCTCATTTTCATTCTCCTGCGTGCGCTTTCGGCACACACACACACACACACACACACACACACACACACACACACACACACACACACACACACACACACACACACACACACACACACACACACACACACACACACACACACACCTCACTCACTCACTCACTCACTCACTCACTCACTCACTCACTCACTCACTCACACTCACACTAGCGCGAGGGGCCATCTAAGAGGAAGACCACCGAGGTAACGCCCTGAGAGTGTTCCGAGAGGCAATGGAAGAACGGGAGGGAGAGGGAGAGGAGGATAAGAGGGGAAAATATTTTTGAAAGGACAAGAGGAAGGAGAAGGCACAGGGACGGAAGGGAAAAGGAGGGCAAGAACGGAGAATCAACAGAGAAACGGAATAAGAAAGGATGGGGGTTAAAAGGGGACGAGAGAGAACAAGGAAACTAAATGAAGTGAGAGAGAAAATTGCGAATTACGTGGAGGTTGAGGATAAAGAATGTTTTAAGTTAAGAGGGCAGAAGGGGAAGAGGAAGGGAAGGGGGGGGGGGCGGGCTTGTTTTGTAAGAGGATAAAGAGGGCGTTAGGAGGTGAGGATGGGGGCTAGAGGGGGGGGGGTGAAATGCTAACAACTACTCGAAAGTGAGAGAGACAATAAAGAGGCTATTTTAAGAGGCGGAAGCCACGTCTTTAGCTGTACTTTGGGGTTCCTCAGAGCCCAGAAAACGGCGATTTCACAGGGAGGGGAAGGAAAGGGGAAGAAGATGAGGAGGGCATAAGATTCTATACAATCGGAAAAGGGGAGATCGTGTACAAACACAAGGCTTTGAGGCGGGATTGCACACAGACACACACACGCTTCAGGGAGGAGGTAAAGGGGCGAGGTGAGGGGGGATTGTGTGTGCAGACGCCCTCCGTTGGGATCGGAAGCGCACACATTATCAGAGGATATCTTGTACGCGTATGCGGATCGGATATTGCACTGTAGGATAATAAAGGTGTTCGAAAGCACATAACGTCGATGGAAAGGATCCGGTCTCGAAGTAAGGTGGGAAGAAAAGTACATAGAGAGATAAGGAGAGATTACGCGGAAGGGAATTGGAATTGTCAGGGAGCGGAACGAAAAAAAAGAGAAAAAATAAGTAAAAATAAGAGAAAAAGATGCATCGGAGGCAAGTAAACGACGAAGAGGGGGATGTGCATACTCGGAGAATTAAGGGAAAGAGAGGGAGTACTTAGGCAGGTTAGGGGGTGTGAGGGGGTGCAGAGGGATGTGTGTGTAGAGGGTGGGGGGTGAAGGGACTGAAGGGGAGGGGCAGGAGAGGGGTGGTAGGGAATAGGAGGATGAGGGGGGCGGTAGTGGGAGCGTAGGTGAGATAGTACTCTCCGTGATGAGGGTCTTATTGTGTACTGGATCACGTGACTTGGCGCGTCAAGGGAAAGCCGCTGTCTCTCAAGAGCGGTGAAGGGGGAAGGGGCAGTAGGGCAGATTAGGGTGGAGGGGTTAGGGAGGGGGAGGCGGTGTACAGGCGTTAGAGTGCAGAAAAAGAAGACAAAAAAGAAAAAAAAGGAAAAAAGAAAGGAAGGACAATGAGGAAAAAGATATTAAAAACGCAGAAAAGATGGAAGCAGGAGATAATGGAACGAAAACGTAAGAAATAATCGATTAGGAGATTGAAAGGGAGCGAAAGGCGAATGCGAGAGACAATGAAGAACGCGAAAGATGTTTAACCTTCAGTGTGTGGTTGGAGGGAACGGGTGAAGAGGGTGGGGGAGAAAGGGAGGAGAATTAGTTTGGATGAGAGGGGTCAATGGGGAAGGGTGGACGGATGAATGGGGGGGGGGGGGACGAGAGGCGAATCGGGTTGGATAGGCGAGGATGGAGGAGGATGAAGATGAGGGGGAAGAATGGGGAAGGGAAGGGGGGGGGGGGTGAATGTGGGATTGGGTTGGATTGGAGAGGGAATGCATTGAGGGGAAGAATGGGGGACGGAAGGGGGAAATAGAGGAGGAAATTGGGGGAGAATGGGGGATATTGTTGGTGGGGAATGGGGCAACGAGTGGGGGAGGGAAGGGGGTAACGAATAATGGGTTTGCGGCGAATGGAGTGAGCTGACAGGCTGTGTGGAAGGCGAGGGGAAAATGCAGAGAATGAAGGATAAAAGAGAAGAAAAATTAAGGAAGGGGTTGAAGTTGGTTAGAAGAAGCAGAGGGGTATGAAAGAAGTCGGAGAATGGGTAGGCTAGACTTCAAAAGAAAAGGGGAAAATAATGGGGGAAGGAGGATTAGCATAGGAAACAAATAACGAGTAGGTAAATGTTAAGGAGGCTAAGAGGGGAAAGTTAAGGGGAGGGGAGGAGGAGGAGGAGAAGAAGGAGAAGGTGAAGGAAAAGGAAAAGGGGAGGAGGAGGAAGAAGAAGAAGAAGAAGAAGACGAAGAAGATAGAAAAGAAGAAGAAAGAAAAGAAGAGAAGAGAAGAGAAGGAAAAGAAAAGAAAAGAAAAGGAGGAGATGGAGGTAGAGGGAGGAGGTGTAGGTGGATGTAGGAGGGAGGGGAGAGGAGAAGAAAAAGAAGAAGAAGACAAGAGAAGAAGAAGAAGAAAAGAAGAGAAGAATAAGAGTGGATGAAGGAAGAGAAAGAGGAAGAAGAGGTGGGGGAGGAAGAAGATGTGAAGAGGTAGGAAGGCAGAGAGGTGGGAGATAGGGAGGGTGATGGAAGGCGGCGGTTGAGAAAATGATGGAGGGTGGCGGGGGTGAGGGGTATTGGGATTGATAGAGAGAGGGAGGAAGGAGGAGGAGGAGGAGGAGGAGGAGGGGGATGAAGAAAGAAGAAGAGAAGAAGAAGAGAAGAATAGAATTAATGATCGGGGGGGGGGGGGGGTTAATAGTTCCCCGACAAGATATACGATGAAGAAGTGCAAGTGATTAGCAGCAGATGACGAGAGGCCGCGGGATCAGGATTGGAAGTTTATCTCGGAAGGCGTGGATAAGAAGGGCCGTTAATTGAATATTCTCCCCTGGAAACTTTCGATTTTACGTGGCGTCTTTCCTTGTATTTGTTCTGTCGTTGATTTTTTTTATCGTTTCCGTCTTTATTTATTTATTATTATTATTATTATTATTATTATTATTATTATTATTATTATTATTTTTATTATTTTTATTATTATTATTTTTGTTGTTTTTGTTGTTGTCATTATTATTGTTAGTATTATAATTTTATTATTATTATTGATTATTATTATTATCATCATCATCATCATCATCATCATTATTATTATTATTATTATTATTATTATTATTATTTATTATTATTATTATTATTATTATTACCATCATCATCATCATCATCATCTTCATCATCATTATCATCTTCGTCTTCATCTTCATCATCATCATCATCATCATCATCATCTTCATCATCATCATCATCATCATCATCATCATCATCATCATCTTCATCATCATCTTCATCATCTTCATCATCATCATCATCATCATCATCATCTTCATCATCATCCCCTATTCCTCCTTTTCCTCTCCCTTCTCCTCCTCCCATCCTCCCCTCCTCCTCCTCCTCTCCTCCTCCTCCTCCTTCCTTTCCTACTCCTCCTTTCCTCCTCCTCCTCCTCCTCTCTCCTCCTCCCTCCTCCTCCTCCTCCTCCTCCTCCTCCTCCTCCTCCTCCTCCTCCTCCTCCTCCTCCTCCTCCTCCTCCTCCTCCTCCTCTTCCTCCTCCTTATCCCATCACCACTTGAAAGCAAAGGAAAGCAAGGTATGTCAGGTAAGAATATATTAAAGAACAGGCCCTTACGCCACGAGGCTCGGAGGCAATCAATATCTGGGCTTATAACGAGGCAGAACGGGGGGGTGGGGGGTAGTGGGGGGGAGGGAGGCATAACTCACACCCTCTCTTGCGACGGGGGGAGGGGGGTGAAGGGAAGATGGGGAGGTGAGGGTAGGAGTAGAGTTGGTGATGGGGATGATGATGGTAATGGGTGTGTGTGTGTGGGGGGGGGGTGGAGGGAAATAATGAAAATAGTAAAGATGATGATGAGTATAATGGCAGTAATGATAGCGACATTAATAATCATGAATATGATAATAATAATAATGATAATGATAGTTATAATAATAATGATAATGATAGTGACAGTAATTGTAATAAAGATAATAATGATGATGATCATAGTAATAATAGTAATAATAATAAAGATAAAAACTATGATAATAATAATAATAATTATTATATTATGATAATAATGATAATAAAATGTAATAATGATAATGTTGATGATAATGATGATAGTCATAATATTAGTTATTACGGTAATAATGATAATAAGAAAAATAATCGCCATGATTCTAATTATTATTCTCATTATTGTCGTTATTATCATTGTTCAAATTACCGTCATTGCTACGCTTATGGTAAGAAGAATGAGGAGGAGTAGAAGAAGAAGACGGAGGTCGAGGGGAAGGTGGCGAGGTTGATGGCGGGAGAGGTGTCGGCGGCGAGGCAAGTGGGCGCGGGAGAGAGAGCTGTGGCAGAGGCAGATTAGGATGAGGAACCGAGAGTGGCTGGAAAGAGAAAGAGGAGGGCCGGGAAAAAAAGAGGAGAAGGAGGAGAGGGAGGAGTAAGAGGAGAGAAAGGAGGAGGGGGAGGACGAGGGAAGGGATGCTGATGATGAGGAAATATGGTGACGGGAACAGCTGACCCGGTCACAGCGACGCGAGGGACTTCCTTCCCTCATTTCACTGGGGCGCGAAGGTGTGGTGGGGGAAAAAGGGGAGAGAGGGAGGCAGGGCAGAGAGGGAGAGAGGGAAAGAGGGAGGGAGAGAGATGGAGAGAGAGAGAGGGAGGGAGAGAGACAGACAGACAAAGACAGAGACAGAGAGAGAAACAGAGAGACAGAGACATAAAAAACAGAGACAGATGCAGAGATATCCACAGCGAAAGGGAAAAGGGAGAGCCAAATATAACCAGAAGCAGAATTACCTCTCATATTCTCATTCTCTCTATTGACTCTTCAGCAAAAGTTTCCTCCTCTCGGTCCATCGGCTTCTCCTTTGTCCGCATTTTATGTTGGTGACCCCACCTCCCTCCCCCCTCCCCCCTTCACCCTGCCCCTCCCCCTCCCCCCATATTATGAGGAATGTTTAACGTTGTCTCGGTCTTTTCGTCACGGAATGCGGGCGGAGGGAATGATCGCCGACGCATTCCTTTCTTCTCGTTAAAAGTGTCGAATTAAATCTGGAAGTTGGTTTGGGATTATAAAAAGGATAATAAATATATGAATAAATGAATATGTAATGAGGGGAGAAGAAGAGGGGGAGGGAGGGAGGGAGGGAGGGAGGGAGGGAGGAAGAGAGGGAGGGAGGGAGAGAGAGAGAGAGAGAGAGAGAGAGAGAGAGAGAGAGAGAGAGAGAGAGAGAGAGAGAGAGAGAGAGAGAGAGAGAGAGAGAGAGAGAGATGAAGAAGAAAAAGAAGAGACTTATTGAGAATGAGAGACAAAGAGAAAAAAGGTTGATTAGGGAGAGGGAGATATCTGATTTTGAATTTCTTCAGTGTTTAAAACTGAAGAGAGAGAAAAGAAAATAGAGAAAGAAGAGCCAGTAGGAGTGAATTGGTTATAAATAAATGGCATTAATATATTGAACATGAAATCATAACAATAAATTGCGCATATACGAAAACAAATCCTTGATATTATAGGAAAAGCACCCCCATTCCTTCGTCCCTTCCCCTCCTCCTTCTATCCCTCCTCCTTCCCTCCACCACCCCTTCCTCCCTCTCTCCCTCCCCCATCCCTCTACCACCCCTTCCTCCCTCTCCCCCCCCTTCTCTCCACCATACCCCTCCTCTCTCTCTCCCTTCCTCTCCTCTCCTCTCCTTCCTCCTATCCTTCCCTTCCCTCTCCCACTCCTCCATCTTCTTCCTCCCCCTCCCCCCTCTCCGCTTTCGTGGACTGATAAATCTATCCGAATGATTGCTGGGGCGCCTTCATTGGATGGGCGTGTGCTTGCTGATGTGGATATTGTACCCCGGTATAGTGCGACTGTCACTGCCGTTCTTATGGGCTAAGTTTGGCTTGTTTTATGGTGCTTTGGCGAAAGGAGTCGAAGGGTTTGGGCGCTTAGGTCGGGTTTGGTTTTAATGGTGATTGGTCTGGATTATTATTTTTACTTTTAGTGATTTTTTTTTTATTTTTATTTAATTCGTCTTTGTTTGTTTATTTGTTTTATTTCTCTTGCTTTTTGCTTTCTATTTCTTTCTTCTTTTTGTTTTCTCTCTTCTTTTCTCTTTTCTCTCTCTCTCTCTCTCTTCCTCCCTCCCTCCCTCTCCTCTCCCTCTCCCTCCCCCTCCCCCTCCTTCCCCCTCCCTCCCTCCCTCCCTCCCTCCTACCTCTCTTCCCCCCAAACACACAGACAACACACCCCACACACACACACACACCACACAATCCACACACCCACACCCCACACACACACCACACACACACCAACACAACACCCACACACCCAACCACACACACCACACACACACACACACACACACACACACACACACACACACACACAGAGCTACATAACACTGGCTTCATATTCAATCCTCCACGTGGCGTGCAGTATATCAGTATATATTCGCATTCATACCGCAAAGGATAAGGTTAAAAAAAAGAACGAGAGTGTAAGGCTAGATTTATCTCAGGACGCCACAGACCCGCCGGAACTTTTAAGAAATTCGAGATATCGGGGTTCCGCTGTGGCCAAAAGAAGGAGAAGAAGAAGAAGACGAAGATGAAAGAAGGGGCAGGGGAAGGGAAGGAGGAGGGGAGAACATGGGGGAAGGGATGGAGGAGGAAGATGGAAGGGGAGGAAAGAAGAGGAAGAGGAGAGGTAGTGGAGAGAGGGAGGGGGTGAGAGAGAGAGAGGTGGGGGAGGTAAGAAGAAGGAGGCGAAGTAGGAGGGAGGGAGGGAGAGGGGGGAGGAGGAGGGAGGGAGAGAGGAGGAGGGAGGGAGAGAGAGGGAGGGAGGGAGAGAGAGGGAGGAGAAGAGAGAGTAGGAGAAAGAGAGAGGGAGAGAGAGAGAGAGAAGAGGGAGGTAAGAGGAGGAAGAGGGGAGGAAGAGAGATAGAGAGAGAGAGAGAGAGATAGAGAGGAGGGGGAGGAGACGAGAGAAGTAGAGTAGGGGGGGGGGGGGGGGGGGGGGGGGTGGGGGGGGGGGGGGAGGAGGGGGGGGGGGGTAGATATTTGACGAGAGAGAGAGAGATGAGGAGGAGAGAGAGAGGAGAGCGAGGAGAGAGAGAGGAGGGGAAGGAGAAAGGAGAGAGAGAGAGATGGGGGAGAGGAAGAGAAGAGGGAGAGGGAAGAAAGATGGGGAAAAGAAGAGGAGAGGAGGGGAGAGAGGAGGAAAGAAGAGAGGAGAGGAGAGAGAGGAGAGCGGGGTTTTAAAGAAAGGGAGAGGGAAAAAAAGGGGGGGGGGAGAAATAAAAAATGGTTCCAGGAAGGGGGGGCCAAAGGGGGGGGCCCCCGTGGGGAAGAGGGGAAAAAAAAAGGGAGGGAGAAAAAAAAAAAGGAAAAGTCCATTTTTTTTTTTATTTTTTCTC
>NC_051386.1:51144591-51149591 GCF_015228065.2 Penaeus monodon | reverse complement strand
CCCTTCTCTCTCTCTCTCTCTCTCTCTCTCTCTCTCTCTCTCTCTCTCTCTATCCGCTCACGCGCTCGCTCATTCACTCAGTCACTCTTATTCTTTCTCTTAATCTTACTTTCACACACACACACACACTCACTCAATGAGTCACTACTCTCGCACACTCTTACTCACTCGCAGTTTCACTTACTTCCTCATTCGTTCGTTCGCTCTATCTCTGTCTCCGCATGAATGCGTCTTTTTATAGGCTTCGCTATTTATGTTCGCGAAAACCTACTTCCCGCTCGCCATGCTTGTGTGTGTCTGCGCGAAATGGCAATTCACGTTCGCTTGTGTGTGCGTGTGAGTGCGTGCGGGAAAAAAGTATACAGCAAGTTAAAGCACCGTTTCCGCAGTCGGAGAGCAAGCACGTTCTGGGGTCCGCCGTAAATAGCCAGCCTGGGCCGCGATGTTGGGGTTGCAGCTCCGTCGGGAAAGAGGCTCGGGAGGAGCGCTGTCACGGATTGGCGGGGAAGGCGGCGGCGGCGGCGGTGGCGATGGGAGCGACGGTGGCGCGCGGGCGATCCCTGGTCGATCTGCAGGTTAACGTATCTGTTGATAAGATGGTAGATAAATAGACGGTTGGATTAATTTATAGGTAGGTAGATATAATTACAGATATAGAAACCGGTGCATATTCAAGCTGATTACGCAGGTATGCAGCACACACACAAGCGCGCGTTCTCTACTACCGTGTATATGCATATATGTATGTAGTTAATTCATTCTCTTTACACAGTAACCATAATTAGCTTCATGTATCATACCGGGGATTTCATCCAAAACCCACCGGGAGAGAGATGGCTACAAAATCCAAATATCATTATCCAAAACCGGGAAATGACCTGCCTATCACAAACACAAGACAAATAGAATTTAGTTCATCTCTGTCCATTACCACCCCCCCCCCCCGCCGCAGCTCAGCCAAATTTACTCACTGTAGAAACACACGACATCTGCCCGGGAGGACTGGCATAAAATGTTAAAAGAAATCTTGCATAGTTGATTGCTTGTGATTTCAAGCGCAATCGAGTTTTCTCAAATTCCCCCGGCTCTGTATTTGGAGTATATATATAACTCTCCGCTTAGATTTGAATGTTATATTTATTCGAGCGTTGAAATATGCATTTGCCAGGAAGGTGGGTTTATGGGGAGGAGAAAAAAATCGAGAGATTGATTAACCTGCAATTTCTGTTGGTTGCACAAGAAGCTCTTTGGACAAAAATGTATGGAGATTATTTACGCTTGATAGAAACGATGTAAAAGTGGGCTTCAGCTGGTTGATGTCGAATTATAGATGGGGTTGAATTATATTTTGAGATATACGAGGGGAGGGACAGTCAAAAGGAATTTAATATCTTACACTGGACCCCAGATACGCTTGATTTATTGATGTGATAAAAACGAAGAAAAAAATGGCACATTATTTCAGTGCATAACCTTGTCACTTTGGAATTTTCCCCCCCATTTTTTAACGATTCATTCCGAACACATGTTCCACGTGGCTTTACATTGTTTAATTTTGAAAGTCAGAATTTCCCCATTCACTCCATGGTGTGGATAAGCCATGTCATTTCGGAAAATGGCATAAATCTCGGTTTATATCAGCAAACTGCAGACCATAACATTACCGTCGGTACAGACCGCAAAATGTTACTGTAATACATATCTTTATTACAGCGTGGTATTATTTATTCACGAAATAGCGCTGCGACCCTGTTTTCTCATATTTTAAATCCCTGCCGCTTTGCTCTAGCACATGCTGCTTATCTGAACCTTGTAATCGAACTGCACGACAATCTAGTCACACCAACACTTTCATTGATGTTCATTTTAGCATCTTTTTTTCTATTATTTATTTATCTATCTATTTATTTATTTATTTTTAACATATATTTTTAAAAATTCTTGCTTCAGTACTATGGTCGGAGTTTCGACCCATGAGCTCTCTTCCGCCATGTTTATGAAGTCTGGTTATATATTTTTTTCTACCTCGACGATCCCATAGGTCGATGTTACCGAGTTGAAACGAAAGGGTAGGACACCTTTAAATGACGCGTCCGGCTGTGACAGTAACACACATATATATACGTATACATTCATAAGTTCCAACAGCCGTCAATGTGTATTACCTCACTCAGCTTATGCACCAGGAAGACACACACCTACCGAGGCCCTAACATAAATATGCTGAGCTGCTTGTACGTGTGTTTATATACAGATGGGTGTACGTTTAGCAAACGGATGGAGCCTTATCAACATGCAATGAATGGTGACATGTGTACAGAATAAGCTTTTTGATAGTGTTGACTTAGTTGGTCGTTCGATAGTGAGTGAAGAGAGAGTGTGGCATTGTCCGTGTTTGAGAAGTGATGATTGGACATACTGTGATGACGGAAGGGGAAAACACTGGGGGAGAGAGAGAGAGGCAGAAGTAGAAGGGGAATGACTACAACGAAGGTGGAAAAGATTTTTTCTTGTGATTTGCGAGAGATAAAGTTGTGTGGTTCAGTGGGAGCCTTGTTTGAGAAGGGAAAGTAGGATGATGATTTCCATAAGCGAAAGACAGAGAAGAGGAATATGGATAAATGTAGTGAATGACAAAAGATAGACAAGGAGTCTTTTATGATAAAGCGAAAATGAAGCCTCTTCTCCCACAACCTCCATTCCCTTCTCCCTTCTTCTGCTCCCCTCTTCTTCCCTTCCCCTTTTCCTCTTTTCCTCTCTCCCCCCTCTCCCCTCTCTCTCCCCTTCTCCCCCCTCTCCTCCTCTCGCCCCTATCCAGTAGCGACGATAGGTGCCTTTTTGTATTCAAGATATTATTCAGGGAATGCGGAATATTTTCATCTAAGACCTCGATTCCCCTAATTAGTTCGAGCATAAGGATTGAAACCCAATATCTCGCTCGGTTTAAGTGTCTCCGGGGATTCTTGAGTTGCTTATGGTGCCGTTGTGTTTATTCTTCTGCTGGTTATAGTATCAGACACTGTCTGCCTTGCCGTTTTGGTTGTTAGTTTTGTTTCTCTTTTGGTGGTGGTCCTATGGAGTATTGTGTCTACGCCGCTCTCTCTCTTTCTCTCTCTCTCTCTCTCTCTCTCTCTCTCCTATCTCCTTATCTCCTATCTCCTATCTCCTATCTCCTATCTCCTATCTCTCCTCTCTCCTATCTCTCCTATCTCATATTTTTCCTCTCCCCTATCCCCTCTCCCCTCTCCCTTCTCCCCTCTTCCTTATTTCCTCTCCCCCTTCCCCTCTCTCTGTCATTATTATTATTGTCTCATCATCTGATAATTCGAAGGAAATTCATCATGCAAACAAGAGATAACGAGAACTTTGAGGAGAGACATTACGTGGTATTGCACTAAATGCGGTTCGTGTATGAGGAAGAGACACTTTCCGCTTGAGGGATGAAAGACCAAATTATACTTTTAGATGAAAACTTCAGTAGTGTGGAGAGAGAGAGAGAGAGAGAGAGAGAGAGAGAGAGAGAGGAGAGAGAGAGAGAGAGAGAGAGAGAGAGAGAGAGAGAGAGAGAGAGAGAGAGGGGGGGGGGTAGCAAAGACAGAAGTAGGCAGGAAAGAGCGGGTGGTAAGGGAAAGAGGGATGGAAGGAAGGAGGAAGGCGGAAGAAGGGATGGGAGAAGTGAGGGAGGGAAGGAGCTAGTGAGTGAGTAGAGAGAGAGACAGAGACCGACAGACAGACAGACAGAGAGACAGAAACAGAGGGACAGAAAGAAAGGAAAGAAAGATTGAATGAGACAGACAGACAATCAAACAAACGAACAAACAAACTAACTGAGAGCAAAGGAGCATCAAAATTCCGAACATGCAACAATTATATGTATATTAACGTACCTACACAAATATATTTCTCACGCGGAAATATTTACATACAAGTAACGCACGCATCTATACATTTATGCATTTAATTCCCCGTGGAAATGTTGACTCTGGAAGCCCTCCCGGACCCGCAGCGTCCCGACCCGCGCAGACCTTCCCCGGCAGAAGAAAATCCAGGAGCTTCCTTCCATCTCAGTAGCGAGTTCTCAGTAGCTTTATCGGGTCGGTAAACAAGCTCGCTGCAACTGCCAGCTGACTCGCCCCGTCCCCTGTGCCAGTGCCAATGCAGATGGCAGCACCAGCGCGCGGCCGAACGATGGCACTGCGATGGGGGAACCTGAGGGGAGGGTTGGCGGAGATGGGGCTCGAGGCTTCGTGGGGGCTTCACGGAGGCTTTTTGCAAGGCATTTTGGAAGGATATTGTTTTTTTTATCGTTCTTTGGTTTTGATTTGTATGAGGAAGGTTTTCGGTTTTGGTTGAAAGGTGTGGTGTTCTGTTCTTTAGTAAGAGAGATCGATGGGATGGTTTGCCTTACTCAGAAGGAGTATAATATTGTCCAAAATAGACGCACACGCGCGCATACACACATACACACACAAAGCAAAGTAAAGCAACACCCTCCTACAGCAACGATACATTATTCCTTAAGCTAATCTTTGAAAGAAGCATGCCATGGTTTACAGCAACTTCACATACATCCAGGGCTGTCGTGCTGCATGTGTGTAAACCTTCAAGGGAACTGATCAATATATTCGTGTCATACGTATGACCACTGGCCACTTTATACGCAGTATGAATAAGCGGAACGGAAAAGTTATTTGTGTTCAACGAGGTAGCGGTAAACGGAAAGTTATTATCCGGTATGATCATTAATCATTGACCGAATCAAAATAAATTGGATTAATAATTTTGTGTCACATTATCGAGAATTCAATTAAACACAACGTACATCCTTATGAATATTACCTGCAAAACACAACATGCCTTGGATGAAGAAGATTATATTATTAGCCAAAATTAGTGATCGAAATAATGAATGAACACACGTGACTGCAAATACCATGAATACCCGGATCTTGCATATCACCTCCATCTGCACGCGTGCCCCCGCCCCAGCTCCATACCCA
>NC_051386.1:51129591-51137091 GCF_015228065.2 Penaeus monodon | reverse complement strand
ACACACACACACACACACACACACACACACACACACACACACACACACACACACACACACACACGGGAAAGCGCTTATAAATTCAACGATACCCTAACAGCCTGAGATTGCAATAGGAAGTATTCACTTACAGCTGTTGCAGAATACCCTGTATCTATTGGTCTAACACGCATAGCCGTCTGTCCGGTACTTGGCCACCTGCGGGAGGTTAGTTACCACCGGCTGTTACCACCTGTTGGTCCTCAAATACCCCATACTTTCCATAGCAGGGTGTAGGTGCGATGTTTCTCGGCCCGACCTGGTTAGGTAAATGTGGTTTGCGAAGGACTACCAGCTTATTCCATCTTCTGCTCGAAATTATAACGTTCTGTGTCTTTTAATTATATTTTTTTACTTAGTGGTTTTTTTTTTTTTGTTTGTTTATATTTATTTGGTCGTATGCATCGCTGTTATATTGTCCATGAAGGGGATTGTGGTTTTACTAAGATTTATGTTGGGTCTTTACTAAATGAGAAAGGGAAATATTGCTTTCATGAAGATTGGTAATAATTAAACGTCTCTTTTTAACTAAAGCTTAATTATGCTTTTAGTTTTTTTTTTCTAAAATTTAGATAATGTTATATGCAAAAAAAGTGGATACGCAAATCTGTTGGCAGTGAAGAATATTAAAATAAACGTAATGTCTGAATATTAGCGAATGTGCGGAATTAGAAGAAAATGGAGGATGGAACCATGATCATAAACATGAAATTAAGGAGAGAATTTATGACGCCCTGTTGCTAATTAGACGTAAGACGCGTCAGTAATTTTTTTCCATCCTGTTCTTTTCTTCTCTTTTCGCAACGGAAATACAGACGAGAAAAATTGAGATGAATAGGAACAGAATAACTAAGTTGTTTGCGAGAATGAGTCGACTGTGTTGCTTGCCTTTGTCGTTTCGTACAATTGAGTTTATTGAGGCGGTGAAATAAAAATTATATTCCAAAAACTATAGAAGTAACCATTCATTGAGTACATATATTCACGTAAATACACATTATATATATATATATATATATATATATATATATATATATATATACATGTATGTGTGTGTATATATAATACATACATACATACATACATACATACATACATACACACACACACACACACACACACACACACACACACACACACACACACACACACACACACACACACACACACACACACACACACACACACACACATGGATGGATGGATGTATATGTATATATCATTTTCATGTTATCCTTGCATTTTTGACATGACGCGCCGCTTGACCATCTCTGCGTCGCGATGCATGACTAGAAGCCGACACTCCCGCTTCCGCTGGCTCGGCGACTGAATTCTTTTTCCTGCTCTTTCAGACCCAGTCCGCCGCCCGCCTGAACCGCGTGATGGCCGGGGCGGGCGGGGCCACCGGGGGCGGCCTGGCGGGGGAGGCGCCAGGGCCCGGGGGGGAGCGCCCCGGCCCCCCTGGAGGAGGACCCAAGATGGACGTGGTTTACGTGACGGAGAGAATCATCTCCTTGGCCTTCCCGCCGGCGCTGGACGATGCCACCTACACCTTACACCTGCGGGAGGTGGCTCATATGTTGTCCTCGAAGCACGGGGATAACTTCAAGGTGAGTGAAGGGCCGCGCGCCCGGTCTTGCTTGTTGTTGTCCGTCTTGAGTTCTTGTTAGAGTGCCGTTGGGCCGCTTACGGACTGGGGACGGGAGGGCGGGGGGAGGAGGGGAGAGGGGAAGGGACGGAGAGGGGCAGAGAAGGTGTGCTGAGGAAGGGGGGGGGGGGGGGAGAAGGGAAGATGAGAGTAGGGAAGGAGGAAATGGGAAGGGGAATAGGTGAGAGGAAGGAGGAAATGGTAAGGGGGGACAGAAGAAAATCTTGACTAGAAAAGGGAAAGAAAGATAATTGTCAAAAGGGGAAACCAAGATATTAAAAGCGAGATCTAGAAATATAGGAGTTGGATATAAAAGCAATTTAGAGAAAATGGGGAGGATAAAGAAAAGGAAATACAGGTAAGTTTAGAATAAATAAGTAAACTGGAAAAAAATGAAGCCAGGAAAAGGAAGAAAATTAAAGAAAAAATATGAAAGACGAGGAAAAAGAAAATGAACAAAATATGTGTGAAAAAGAAATATAGAAAAGGCGAAGAAAGGAAGCAAGAGGGGAACGTAAAAAGAAATTACCGGAGGAAGAGGGAAAATTAAAGAAAATTAATTAAATGAAAGAGAGGGATAAGCTGTAAACATGGCGAGGTAAATAGAGGGGAGAAGAGAGAAGACCAAAGATAAATGGGAGAATAAAGAGAGAGAATGGAAAAGTAATGGTTTTAGACAGAGTTGTGAAGAGAGAGATGGTACGGAACCGAAAAAAAACAGATAGGAGAGAAAACGAAAGAAGGTAGAAAAATACAGAGAATAACAGGGAGAGGGATAGAACAGGGAAAAACTAGAGAACGGGAAAGAGAATTAGGAAAGAAGACTATGTAGAACAAGAGGAAATAGAAATAGGAATTATAAAATAAAGAAAGAACAGAAAACAGGCATAGGAAAGGGCAGATTTTTTTATGAACGAAAAAGAGAGTGGTCAGGAAAACTAGTTAACAGGAAATAGAGATAAAATAGTGATAAAGTAGTAATCTGAGGTAGAAGCAAAAGCAAACAAAGCCCCCCTCAAAAAAAAAAAAAAAAAAAAAAAAAAAAAGTAAGAAAAAAAAGTTAAGAGAGATAAAGAGAGAATGAGAGCAAACAAAAAAAAAAAGGATTATGGATAGAGAGAGGAAGGAAAAAGACAGCAAGAAATCAAAAGAGAGAGAAAGAGAAAAGATATAAAGAGAGAATAAGAATAAGAAGAGATGGAAAGATTTTTCCGTCACAGCTTCCAAATCCACGCTGCCATTACCAAACTAAACTGACGTCGGAACATACACTATTTGCATTTTCAGAGACTGGACATTCGGTTAGAAAATGGGAAGGATTTCGCGCACAAACGGCTATCCATCTGTCTATATTTATACGTTTTTTTTTTTTTTTTTTTGTTTTTTTTTTTGGGGGGGTATGTGTGTCAGTGTGTTAGTGTGTTGCCCGTTTTTCTGTGCCCGGATTAGCTCTTTGTTTCTCCTTGTTCTGAGTCTGGTCGTCACTTTCTCCGTCTTCTCTCTCTTTTTTGCCGTTTTTTACCTCATGTCTTCCCTTTTCTGTCTCGGTCTTTATCTCTATCTCTGTCTCTCTTGTCTTTTTCTGTATATTAGTCTCTCTCTCTCTCTCTCTCTCTCTCTCTCTCTCTCTCTCTCTCTCTCTCTCTCTCTCTCTCTCTCTCTCTCTCTCTCTCTCCTCTCCTCTCTCTCTCTCTCTCTCTCTCTCTCTCTCTCCCTCTCCCTCTCCCTCTCCCTCTCCCTCCCTCCCTCCCTCCCTCCCTCCCTCCCTCTGTCTCCCTTTATCTGTCTATCTATCTATCTATATCTTTCTTTTTCTGTGTATATATATATAAATATAAATGAATATATATATATATATATATATATATATATATATATATATATATATATATATAAATCCTCTCCCTCGCTCTCCCAAATCACTCTCTCTCAGGATTACCGAAATTTACACATGGAAATATATTTTTGGCCCATTGAATTTGACAGTATGTAAAACGGATTTGTTTTCACGGAATTGATACACAGCGATCCAATGATACGATTCTTTGCTCGGATAATTGTTGAGAATTAGCGGCATTCGAAGCCGTTCAATAAGTTATTTGAATTTGAAATGCAAAGAATTTAATTAGCGCTATTTTGATAATACGATGATTTCCACCTTTGCATTTTTATTCATGATTATTTTTTTATTTGCCTTTTTTATATCTGGGACAGTAGCGTCGTTTCCAATAGATTAAATAGTTCATATCAGTGTAGTTTCGGGAATAACGAGCGATTCTGAGCAACGATGCAGTGATTCGGACTAGTTAATGGTTCGGAAAAAATGATTCGTCCGGAATCATTGTTTATGTCTTCGGTTTTATAGGTTTGGACTTCGGATTTGCCATTCACTTACGAGATTAGTGATCGCTAAATACGTAATATATATTTAGGGAAGAGAACTTAATGATTGGGTAATACGATCTCCAAGGTTAACAGACGAATGTGATGATGGTGATGGTGATGGTGTTGGTGTTGGTGTTGGTGTTGATGAGAATGATGACTAATGTCGATGATAACGATGATTTTGATAATGATAATAACTACAACAAAACTAGTGCGCCAATTTACAAAACGCAGTCATATATTTCAAATTTACCATAGAGGGAAAGAAGATCATATATCAAAGTGCGTCCGACGTCTAAAAAAAAAGAAAAAAAAAAGAAAGAAAAAAAAAAAACATAAAGATTCCGAAAATATTAAGACTGAAAAAGACCAAAAAGAATAAGGATTATGCTCAGCTCTAGGAGGAAAATTAATATCCAGTTTCTGTAGCAGCGGAAAAGGAGAAACGCATTACCTCTGAAATCATGTCGGCTGTGGTCTTCAAAATATTTGCTGCGAGTAGGAATTCTTGTAAACAAATCTCAGTGATATTAATTGCCTGGGAATATGAGTTATTGGGATTACTGTGCTTATACTGGTTTCTAATTAATTTAGTTGACGCTTCACTCTGAAACCTTTCTTTAGCTTTCCATGGCAATATATTTATTTTAATTATTATTTTTTATTTATTGTGTGTGTGTTTGTATTTGTGTTTGTGTTTACATGTACGATTGAACAGTATGCTGTGTGTACGTGATCCATGTAATATTTCATGCAGTTTTATAGGCACTTTAACGACGATGATATTCAAATTTCAGTGTTTAGTAGCAATTTACACTAATGTGAATAAGATTAAGCTGATACAATTAAACCAAAGTACAGAATTACGCTGTTATGGATAAATATGTTAAGATTAATATCATGGCATTTAAAGAATTGCCACGTTATTCAAACTTAATGTTCTAGGTAAAGAAAAAAATAAAAATGTCAAAAGTTGTAAGTCCACTCAGCTTATAAATATATTTGATAACTTAATTGGCAACGGAATCCCGGTAGAATATATTTCAGTCATTTAGTGGCTTTTCATTCAATTTTTTTTAGGCGTCGGAGAGCATGGTATGGAAATTCTCTGCTAATTTACGCGCTTAAAAAGTGATCACCGTCGGTTATCGATAATTAACAGTTTATTCGTAAATTATGCAATTATTTTTGGTTGGGTTTCCACTTAGCTATTGCCGGACTTCTCTCTCTCTCTCTCTCTCTCTCTCTCTCTCTCTCTCTCTCTCTCTCTCTCTCTCTCCCTCTCTCTCTCCCTCTCCTCTCCTCCCCTCTCCCTATCCATCCGTCTTCTCTATTTCTCCTCCTAACTTTGTTTTTATTAAACGGGATTTGGTGTTAAAACTTAATTTGGGTTTCGCAACTCTTTAGGAATTTATTTATCCACATCTGTAATGGCTAAAAATAAATAAGGAGAATACCGTAGGTGTATGTTGGCGCCAGTCTCATGAAGCAACTTTTCTTAAAAAAAAAAAAAAAAAAAAAAAAAAAAAAAATATATATATATATATATATATATATATATATATATATTTATATATATCGAAACAAATTAATGTGATCATCACGCTCATAATTACGGTTAACGGAATTTTGTTTACATGTGATTGCTACACCAGCCTCCCCTAGGATCTCTACCCCCCCCCCCCATGCCTACCTCTACCCCCTCACTCCAGCCTCCTACCCTCTGCGGCCCTAATCCGCCACTTCTAATTAACATTTAACTTATTTTCCATTTTTAGGGTCAGGGATTTCCGGTCAACCGTGACTTAGTTGATGATTCCGTGACGTTTTCGCGTTACCGTGGTTAACTTCGCGCGCCATTTTTATTTTTCCCTTGTTTTGGCACCAAATACATTTTCCCGCCATTTTTACCTTCTTCTTTTCTTGCGCGGATGGCTATTGTGGCATTCATAAAGTAAGGATTATTTTCCGTCATTGTTGAAGCCGAATTACATGTTAATATTTTTTTTTCTGGCCTTAATGACTGGAATTATGATTATTTGGATCATGTTGGGAAGTTCTCAAGATATGGTTTCGAACCCCATTTCTTTTCCCATTTTTCTCGTAATATTGTGTGTGTGTGTGTGTGTGTGTGTGTGTGTGTGTGTGTGTGTGTGTGTGTGTGTGTGTGTGTGTGTGTGTGTGTGTGTGTGTGTGTGTGTGTGTGTGTGTGCTTGCATGAATGTATGAATGGTGTTTTATTTTACTACATCTTCCGTAAGAATAACAGGTGACATTCTGTAGCATGCGATACATGTTCACTCTTTATCTATACGGAAAGTAAATGAAAATATGTAACCAAAATTATTTTTACCCTCATGTACAGTATATTACGCACAACAGGAATATGTGAATAGTTGTCTATGGTACCTTCGAATTCCTCCATCTAAAGGTCACGTGTTCGAAAGTCACCTAACAACAACAACAACAGTATATTTATAAATATTCATATCTACAATTCTAAAAACACTCCTTTCCTTTATCTTCTCCCCTCAAATGATTTTTGTGCCGCACACTCCAATTATTCCCAGCATTTCTTTGTTATCTCCCGTTCTCATCAGTGGCCCTCCCCCTCCCCCCCCCTCTCCGACGGACCGTTTCTGCGTTAAATGACGTCTTTACATGCAATCAATCAACGACCCGAGTGACGTCTTCGGATTCACGTCATCGCCTGGCCACTGACAACAAGGAGAGGGGGTGGGGAGAGGTGTCAAAAGCAAGGGGGAGAGGGAGGGGGAGGGAGGAAGGGTAGGAGGGAGGTTGTGAAAGGATGGGTTAAAAAAAAGGGGGGAGGGGGGATGGGGAAGGGGGAAGAAATCTGAAGAGGAGGAAATTCAGACTTGAGTGACAGCCAACGACTACAGATATTGTGACACTGGAGTGGTTGAAAGAGGGTGAAAGAGTGAGGGAGAGACAGAGACAGATAGCTCTGCTTTTATGAGGAAAGAGAAAGAGATGGAGTGAGGGAGGGGAAGAGGGAAAATAGGAGACTTGACACAAACAAAGGTAGTGGAGGAGGAAAAAGAAGAAGAAGAAGAGAGAGAGAGAGAGAGAGAGAGAGAGAGAGAGAGAGAGAGAGAGAGAGAGAGAGAGAGAGAGAGAGAGAGATGACAGAGAGAGAGAGAGTGAGGAGTGGGATGAGTGAGGGAGGGAGAGGGTGGAGGAGAGGAAGGAAGAGAGAGGGGGAGGAGAAGAGAGGGAGAGGGAAAGAGGGATCCTCAAGAGCGACCTATCTCTAAATCTTTCTCCGCGTCACAAAAGCAGTTTACGGTCAGAGCCCAAAGATATTATTATTATTTTCTTTTTGTGAACTTCCGATATGATATTAGTTGGTGTCGATACCTTATCTCTCTATCGCGGGTAAACTTTTGTGTTTATACTGGGGGTTT